>NC_034595.1:106025392-106084703 GCF_900095145.1 Mus pahari | reverse complement strand
GGCAGAGGCAGAGGGGCAGAGGGGCAGAGGGGCAGACGTAGATGGATCTCTGTGTTCACTCAAGACCAGGCTGTCTACAGAGCCAGTTCTAGGAAAGCCAGGGTTAGACAGAAAAACCTGTCTAGAAAAACTAAACTAAACAGAAATTTATTTACTTTTTTAGTTGTGTGTGTGTCTATGCACATGTGACACATGCATGCTTGTGTGTACTTATCTCAGGGCACATAGAGGGCAATATGAGGGCATTGGTTCTCTCCACCATATGGGTCACTCATATCACCGAACTTAGTGGAGAGCACCTGTACCTGAGCCACCTTGCCAACCTGGGAAGCTTGCTTTGTTTGTGGTGTTGCTGTGTCTTCTTATTATATCATAGTCAGCTGAATTGGCAAGTTTTTAAGTAGGTATCAGTGTTAAACATTTTAATTTATTTTGTGCATATATGGGTGTACCATAGTACACATGTGGAGGACTTGTAGGCATTGACTCTCTGCTTCCACCATGTGAATCCCAGGGATCAAGCTCAGGTTGTCAGGCATGGTGGCATGCTGAGCCATCTCACTGGCCAAGGGTTAAGTATTGGAGGAGGAGATGGTACTGTGAAATGGAAAACACATTAATACCGTTTATTTGTGACTTTAAGCAGAAGTGTTCAGATAATTTGGACTTGTGTTTTCAGGATGTTATTACTTATGTGTTTGTGTGCAGGCCCCTGTGTATCCTGCCCTCTGCCTGTGGCGGGCACAGTTTTGATGGTGTTTTGAGGGGTGACTGCAGTGGCCCCACCCGAGGGCTCCTGACGTTCAGTCCCCAGAGCAGATCTAAACCATAGATGCTGTTGTTTATGGTTCAGGATTAAGAACAACAGCAACAGCCAGGCACTCGGGCTTCATGAGAGGGGTCAAACACTCACCACAGGCTAGGGATCCAGCTCAGGCTTCTCCAGTATGCGCAGATCCCATCCCCAGCGCAGCCCCATGATAAGAACCAGGAACCACCATTTAGTCAGGAGCATGGGCCACAGGGAATCTTGGGTCCTGTTTTATTTTTCCCTGTTCTTGGTGCTCTCCACTCGCGTGTTCTTGGTTGGTGTCACCCCCTGACGATCTCCCTGTGCTTGATGGAACCTCAAGTCTTGTACATAGCAGGCACATAGTGCTTTTCTCTGAATGCTTGGATGCAGAGCTGAGTACCGGTGGCCCTGGGAAGCTTCTGGTGGGCAGTTGGTCCTGGGGTTGTCCCTTCTGGGTCTGGATCAGTTTACTCTGATGGCCCAGAGCCTCAAGTATCAGCTTTGGCGTCACAAGGTAACCCCTTAGGTGATATGTTTCAGACTTTTGTTGTTGTTGTTATTGGAGGTGGGACCTGAAAATGTGTATTTCTGGCAAGTTCCCAGGAAATGTGATGGTGACTGCTGCTCTGTGGGCCACAGTAGTCCTTCCTACTGTCCTGCTGTCTGTGGCTGTGAGTCAGAGCATGTGTCTCCAGAGTCACACACACTGATTTGCCCTTCACAGTGATCACAGAAAGGTTTGACTGCAGCAGTGTGCTGGCTTGTTGTCCTGAAATGTTTTGAGGTGGAAAAGGATATATTTAGAATTACTGTTCATGGAAGAAATGATGGCCTTCTGTTGCTCTGGTCTTGACCTGCGGAGAGTGCTGAAAGCTACAGAACAAATACAGACATGTCCAAAACTACAGAACAAATACAGACGTGTCCGTGAAGGGTCCACTTGAGGGATGACTGCATCATTATCTCAGAGGGTTTTTTTTTTTTTTTTAAAGATTTATTTATTTATTATATGTAAGTACATTGTAGCTGTCTTCAGACACTCCAGAAGAGGGAGTCAGATCTTGTTACAGATGGTTATGAGCCACCATGTGGTTGCTGGGATTTGAACTCTGGACCTTCGGAAGAGCAGTCGGGTGCTCTTACCCACTGAGCCATCTCACCAGCCCCTCAAATGGTTTTTTGAAGTGTAATTACCTTGTAAAAATCTGCAGTTCATTTATTAATTCATGGTGTCTCCTATACCTCAGGCTGTTCTTGAATTCTGAATATAGACCATGACCTAGAACTCCTGGTTGTATTGCCGCTACCTCAGAGTACTGGCATTACAGGCATATCTCAAGGTACCTGGTTAGTATGATGGTGGGGCCCAACTCAGGGTCTCATGCATACTAGGCAAACACTACACCAACTTGAGCTATATCTCCAGCTCTTGTAACATGTATCCACTGTGCTTCACACACTGAATGAATGAAGCAGTGGATGGCATAGGCCAGCCATCTGGTACCTGGACTCCTTGTGCACCCACAACTCCTGAATTCACGAAGACCTTGGGCCTTTACCATTGCAGGAGTTTGCCTCCCTCCTGCTCTGTGCAGAATGCATCCATATAGTAATGAAGCTTTGGTATGCCTGTTTTAGTATAACAATTCTATTTTTTGAGACATTTTGAAATATTGTGGGATATATCAGTGGTTCCTTGTTACTGCTAGGTAGTGGTAGCATTCCATTTGTGGATATATGTGTCCATTTTTAATTTGTTCAGTTGTTCATACAGTTAGATTCCACTTATTTCTTGTTCATTTTCTCTCTCTCTCTCTCTCTCTCTCTCTCTCTCTCTCTCTCTCTCTCTCTCTCTCTCTTAAAGGACAAGGTCTTGCATATGCAGCCCAGGCTAGCTTTGCATTTGCAGTTCTCTCCCTCTGTGCTGAGATGGCAGGCATGGACCTCTATACCCAGTGGGTTTGACAGGCAGTTCTTCCCCTTGCAGTAGATACCCAGCTGTAGGGTAGCCGTGCCCCCACGGCCCAGCCTCTGCCACAGCCCAGCCCCTGCAGCTCCACTGTTGTAGTCACTCTGAATTCATACTGTACGGTCGCGTTTCCTTGGTAACTAGTGACGCTGGTGTTACTTGGAATGTCTTACTGTTCTTACTGCAGCATCTTTGATGAGGTGTTTGTTACCTTGATCGTTGCTTGACCTGGGCTCTGTTCTCTGCTGATTTCCCTGGTGGGCTCCTAGCCACAGGTACATTGTGCTTCACAAACACTCTCCCTGCCCATGATATACTTTCTTCCCTCCACTCTCCCTGATTTTCATTTGACCTTGTGGCTAGTTTCCCAGCTGGGCATCTTTTCTGTTTCCGGTCGCAGGCACCGTCCGTCTTCTGTGTTCCTTTGGAAAGTTTAAAACAGAGTGTAAGCCTCCAGCTTCCTGCTTAGGCCTGCAGCTATGCTGAGCTTATTTTTGTGTGTGTAGAAAACATGGCCCAGGTTCTTTATTTTGCATCTGGATGTGGCCACTGTTGTGAGGATGCTCCGTCCGTCACCTGATGGGGTCTGTGGCTCTGGATATCGTTGGTGTGTGGTGTGTGCTCCCATTGTCCGCTTTGTGCGTTTGTCAGTACTATACGGGCCTCCCGGAGCTTGTCAGCACTCCAAGTCAGGAGCCTTTAACTCTCTAACCCCTTTTCATATTTATTTGTTCTTGGGACTCTGCATTTTAATTTGATTTTTAGGATCAGTTTGTTGATTTCTGTGATCAGTTTGGGAAGAACTGTCTATCACCCTGACGGTTCTCTTCCTGTTTCTATGGGCTGCTTTCCGTCGCTCTCAGGTTGTTTTGTAACTTTTTGTATGTGGGTCTTTCACAGGGATCTCACAAGTTCTCTCCATGCCCCCAGACTTTAAACAACAACAGCAGCAGCAGCAGCTAAACCAACAACCAGCCAGATGGTGGTGAGGCAGTCAGATAAATCTCTGAATTCAAGGCCAGCCTGGACTACGGAGAGTTCTAGGATAGCCAAGGCTACATACAGAAACCCTGTCTTGAAAAACAAACAGCCGGGCAGTGTGGTGCACGCCTTTAATCCCAGCACTTGGGAGGCAGAGGCGGGTGGATTTCTGAGTTCGAGGTCAGCCTGGTCTACAAAGTGAGTTCCAGGACAGCCAGGGGTACACAGAAAACCCCTATCTCGGGAAAAAAAAAAAAAAAGAAAAAGAAAAAAAAAGAAAAACAAAAACAACAAAAAGCCCAACTCCCCCCCAAAACAACTAAAAACAAACAAACAACAAACAAAGCCCAGAATCAATCCCTGATGTTGTATTGCTAGTACAATTTATTTACTTTTGTGTGTTGATCGTATAGTGTGGCCTGCAGCCTTGCTAAACTCCCTTACTCAAATAGGGTTGTAGGTTTTTTTCTAAATTATTTACTTATTTTTAATTTATATGTGTTGGTGATTTACTTGCGTGTGTGTGTGTGTGTGTGTGTGTGTGTGTGTGTAAGGGTGTCAGATCCTCTAGAGTTGGAATTAATAGACATTTGTGACCTACCATTGAACCTCTGTCCTTTGGAAGAGTAGCTACAGCTCATAGCTGCTGAGCTATCTTTCCATTCCCCTTAGGGCTCTTACTACGTAGCCCAGGCTAGCTAGTTTTTGATCGGTTTGCCTCAGCTACCCTATTGATTGAGAGTCAGCATTCAACCCCACTCCTAGTCTGGCTCATGGTCAGTCAGGGATAGATGTTGGAGTTTGTCCGCTAGGTGAGAATTTGTTTTGGTTTATGTATGCATACATGTATATATGTATGTGGGCTTATACAAGTATGTGTAAGGAAGTCAGAGAACAGTATGTATGTATATATGCATGTATATATATATATGTGTGTGCTTATATAAGCCACAGTATGTGTATGGAAGTCAGAGGATAGTATGTATGTATATATGCATGCATGTATGTATATATGTATGTGGGCTTACACAGCCACAGTATGTGTATGGAAGTCAGAGCACAGACAGCTTGGGAGTTGTTTTTCTCCTTTTACCCCATAGTGAACTCAGGTCATTGAATATCAGGGTAACCCTCTGAGCCATCCTGCCGGTTCAGGGCTTTAATTTTCGTGAAGGTTATGGTAGCTGGTCTGTAATAGGATTGTTCCCCTACCCCTGAAATATCTTTGGTTTTGAATTATTAGTGAGACGTGTCCTTTCTTCATAGACGTCAAGAAATAATTTTTGTTTCTTCTGAGTATTTGGTAAAAGTCAGCAGGAAGCTGTGTTAGCCTGTGTGCTTTTGGCCGGTTTACAGCTTCTGTAGCCCGTAGCTTGTTTGTTCTCATGAGAGAGTTAAGTATATTAGATGGTGATTTGGTCAGTCTCCTGAGTTGCCACATCTGCACCTGACACACACGTGCACATGAACACATTGTTTTTTGAGATAGTCTCTCACTGACCTGGAGCTCACTGAGTAGACTAGGCCGCCTGCCCAGGAGTCCTAGGTCTGCACCCGTGTGCACCTCACCGCGCTCTTCTGGGGCATCAGACTCGGGTCCTGTTTGTGTGGTGAGCACTGTTGCCTAGAGGCCAGTGCTCTCTGCCTGATGCCCTCTGACCACTGTGACCAGAGTGGGTACAGCCTTCCACTCTGGCGCTGACCTCTCCTTGTCTTGCCAGCCTGTCCTAAATTCTATTGCCACCAAGGTTCTCAAAGATCTTCGCTTTCATTGACTGTCTTTAATTTTTCCTGCTTCTTTGGTTCACATTTTTAACTTTTTATCATTTCTTTGACAGACTTTGGGTTGCATTTGACCCTTTAGTTTTTAAGTTGAACACTGAGTTGTGTTGTTTTCCCAATGCAGCATTTGGAGCGTTGTCTCCTCAGTCTTGTTTTGGGGTACTACACAAGTGCTCTTCTAGTTGCCTCTTTCCTATGTGGGCTACTTAAGAGCGTGTGGTTTAGTTTCCAGATATTTGAGATGTCCAGTGATACCTTTTACTAATTGCTAACTGAATTCCCTATGGTCAGATAATATATTTTGTCTGATCCAGATCCCTTTGAATCTGTTTAAGGCCTTTGTCTTGTGCCTTGAAGTGGACTGTGTGGACAGGAGAACCTGCAGAGTTGTCTGCCTTGGTCTTTTTGCTTCTGTTTTCCAAAGACAGCTCTCCTCCTCTCACCCCATGAACCTAACACCTCCTTACAGCCCACTGAGCCAACAGAGGAGCACTGAGTATGATTCGCTCCACTGTGACTTCTCTCCAGGCTGTGTGTTTGGGATTTATAAGGTAGGTTAAGTCTGGAAAGTGTTTTTGTATCCTTTTTTACAGATTTTATTTTCTGTGTACTAGCACTTGGCTGTCTTTTTAGTAGCTCAGTTGCTTGTGCTTTGGGCTTTATGGGAGCAATCCTTGTCTTCTTGGAGCCTCCTCTGTTGGTTGAGTGTTCTGCTGCTATATGTACAGAATCTCAGGTCTCCTTTTCTGCCATTCTCTACTACTAATTTCATCTCCAGAAGTTTGATTTTTGGGAATTTACTCTTAGTCACTCACTGGCATTTAAATAGATGGAATTCAGCTGGAAGCACAGTTTCAGTACTGTCTGCCTATCAGTCACTCTGCTGACTTTGGTCCTTCTCAGATGATGAACCATTTTCCTCATTAAATACTACAATTTCCTACTTTTTAGATGCTAGTATTTTGAAATTTACTTATTTGCATGCAGAATATCTCTTTCTTCTATAAATACTCTTGAGTCTCATCTTGGGATGCAGTTACTTGAAGGTACTAGGGTCTTTCTGGTTTAGGTTTCACGAGTTTTATTTCAGGTGGATCTGAGTGTGGATTTAGTAGTGCTCCTCCCATTACCATGGAGACCCCCCAGAGGAACAAGACCCTGTGAACTTGAGCAGTTTCCTGTTTTCTGGGTAGGGATAGACCACTTTTAGACAGTGTGAGCCCTGGGCCTACTCACCATTCCTGACCTCCACGATGCCTTTACACTCTGAGCTGGGTTTTGTTGAATTCAAGAGGACATGGTGCCACTGATCTCTGGGACCTTCAGCTCCAGCATACCTGGTGTCCTCTGAGCCTTGCCAGTTGAATTTTGTGTTCTAGTTTGTCCCCGCTGCTGCCTGTCTGGCAGACCTTTGAGGTGAGAAGGTGGCAGGCCTCACAGCCCTGTACAAGCTGTCGCTGCCAGTCCCACTGTTGTCACATCCGCGTGTGACTTTTGACTCTCTAATCAGCACTCTGACATCACCTTGCTGACATCACGCCTGTTTTGGAGACATCTGGGCCCATCCTTACAATGTTTTGAGAAAGTTGCCCTGTTACTGTAGGACTGAAGGCTACAAAACCCAGAAATAACCTTAGAGTTTGGAGAGAGAGGCCCTTGGGGATGTTGACTTGATGTTGCAAAGGTAGGCAGGCCATGCTCTGGGGTAGCAGGTTGGGGGGGCGGGGGAAAGCCTGAATTGTGCTGACTGGCACATCCATTCTGCGTGGATGTTTTCCTTTTGCAATAATTTTGGCTGCATCAAATTCGTTTTGTTAACATCTTCATTACTGCCTTTTCAGTTTTAGTGGAGATTGATTATGAACAAAGTGCCATGATTTTGACTATTCAGCCTAACAACTGCATTGAGACAGCACTCTGCTGTTTTTTAAACAAGCATGGGGTCCAGTAACATCTGCAAAACTGGGCGATGCTAGCAGTGGAGGGCTGGTGATCAGGAAGGGGGATCACCGAGGGCCATTCGAAATTCAGCTTGAGCAGAGATGAAATAGATTTTTTTCCCAGTCTGTTTGCAGAAAATTCCAGGCAGCCCCGGTCCCTTTCAGGGTAAAGCAGGGGTACATCTGTGCTGTATAGGCTGCAGTGGGATGGTAGGAAGGCCTGGCCCGCCCATGGTGTGTCACTGGGGATGGACCTCTGTATTCACAACTGCATTCATTGTAGAGGCTTTTTCAGAGTGAAAGGAGGGTAGGTGGCTTTAGGATTTGTCAAGGCCTGAGGGTAGTGATGAATAGTGGTGAATTATTATCAAGCGTTTTGAGGGAGCAAGAGCTTTAGGGGCAGCAGCCCCAGTATTAGGGTGGTCTTGTTCTAATGAGTTGCTGAATACTCTGTTCTACTTTTAAACTGCTTTTGGGGTCAGGGCTTGTGGTTGATTGTCAGGGAACACTTGAGCATTCAGAAGAGAGGGGTTCATTTGTGGTCCTCCTACTTCCAGACTGTTCTAGAACACTGTGTGCAGGGTTAATGAGCTTGTTCTCCAAACACACACACATCCTAAGTAGCCTGCAAGACCTTTCAGAGGCACAGTGTGGTGCCATTTCCTAGTTGAGTCTGGGGCCATCTGTGGTGGTGGGGGCTGGGACTCTTTGAGACTGTAAAGGATCTAAGTTAGGTTCTGTCACCTTGGGCTATTATGGACCCTTGTGCTTCTTGGACCCCAGTTGAAGGCCATGCAGCTGGATCACTCCTGTGCCTTCTGTAGTCCACAGTGAATGCCTCTCACTCTTAGGATGTCTATTGCAAGAAGAAGGTAGAGACGTGTAGTTGACATAACAAAAGTTCTATTTTCCTATGAGGGTCATCACACAGTTTTGTATAGTCTCTCCATGCTGCTCACCTGTGTCTGTGTGACATACCTTAGCTAATGGTTGGGCCCAGTTTCTCACAGAAGGTAGTTCAAGGGTCAGGATCCTTGAGGAGATTCTAGCTGCAGGGCAGATCAAGATAGTATCTTGTCCAGCAGTCTCTGGCAGCGGTGGCAGCGGTCCTGAAGATGTGCAGAGCAGAGCATTGCTCTTGGTCTCTGCCTATGTCCTGTCCACTGGGTGCTGTGAGGTTCCAGTCTTACGTAGGCCTGGTTATGCTTGAATGAGTGATGGTCTAGGTTTTGTTGATTGTCAAGTGTAGTCTTGCCTGTAGTGTGGTTCCTGACTAACCTATTTTTACATGTCTAAAGGACTTTTTTTTTTTTTTTTACTGTGTTCTTCTCTCTATATTTTTGGGGGGTGAGGTGGGGTGGGGTTGAGACAGGCATTAGGTATTTTTTTACCCTGGCTTTTCTGGAATTCACTCACTATGTAGAACAGGCTTGCCCTCTAAATTCCCCGTACTCTGCCTTCAGAATACTAGGTTTAAAGTCGTGTACCACTAGGCCCAGCTACTCTCTTAGGATCTCTTTCCTGGAGCTCATCTGAGCTTGCCCTGCCTGACTCCTATCTTGATCTGTGCTGTCCTTGGAGTCTTCTGGATGGTCTGTCTAGCCAGGTGTGGCCCACAGAACACACCCTGATGTGGAGTAAGGTGCTGGGTATGTGGCTGCCCACTCCTTGCTGAACCAGAGGTGTACACTCTTCTGAATAGGTGACCAGAGGACAAACAACCCCCAAGGGGACTTTGCAGCCTAAGTCCAGGCTTCTGTAGGCTCAAGGGATGCACGGGAGATGCAGCTCTAGTGTACAGGGGTTTCTGTGCCTCACTTTCCAAACAACACAGCTCACTACAGGGCAGCCATGGTTGCCTTTGAGTGGGGCGTGGCGGGTCTTGTCTGGTTTGTAGGCTACCCCTTTCTTTCTCCAGCATTACGGCGAGTTTTACGTAATTTTTCAGCTTCCCTTGGGCTCCTGAGGGCGGCAGGGTGATGGGCCTGACACGGACGAGGGAGAGACCGCAGCAGAGAGAGGGTGAGGACTGGATGTGTGGCCCTACTGTGTTTTGATTTCTTTCTCCAATTAGATACAGAAGGGAAGGGTTTGATTTTTAGCTGGTTAGACAAGATAAGCCAAAAGGAGAGTCAGTTTGGGATAATAGCAAGTTTTTCAGCAGTGAAGGGCTGAATGATTTATAGGGAGTCCAGCGGGTCCCTGACACCAGCCAGGGGTCCAGGCCAGCTGACTCTTCTGAGGCAGTGCCCTGGATCATCCCATGAGCTGGGGCTGGGCTGTCACTGTTAAAGGTCCTTTAGGGGCATGTGTTGTCGCCACTGAGAGAGGCATGGAAGAAGGGAGGCATTGCGGAAGAGCTGTAACATGGTAGTGCTACATTACTGTCAGTAAAGAGAAAAAGAGAAGCAGAAGGTGGGGGTGGGAAGATATTTTGCAAACGGCAGTACATGCTCACTGAGCCTCTCCTGCAGGCTGGGAAGGGGGGGGGGAGAGAGAGAGAGAGAGAGAGAGAGAGAGAGAGAGAGAGAGAGAGAGAAAGAGGTTCCTGCAGACTTCTGGGAAGCAAGGCAGGCAAGGAGGGCGGGCTGGTTGGCGATGAGGTGAATCTCTGAAGGACACACACAAATGGTGGAATGTGCTCAACCCAACAGGCCCTGCACAACCCCTCACTACAGCCCAAGGAGGCCCAAGGTCTGGATCACTTGAGTCCTGAGGGGGTGGGTATGAGTTCATGTGTCCCATGCACTCCCAAGTACTGGCTAGAGCTTTCAGGGGCTGACCCACCCTGGCCTCCAGGAGACAGGAGGGAAAATGGAGGAATAGCTAGCCAGATCCTCCGCAGGGCTGCACCACCTTCATCCCCTCTGGGGACTGGACAGCCTGAACTTTTCACCTTGGGTACAGACACTGGAAGAAAGGCCACAGAGGTGTCTGCCTGGGAGGCACAGGGGTGGAGGGCCCTCCTGACCCGTCTGCAATTTGTTCCCTACCATCCCCCCTCCAAAAATGTGGATTGCCCCTTTTACAATTGCCAGATGGCAGCCCCCAGGGGCCACAGGCCTCTCTCCCCATGTGGCCGCCTGACCTCCCATAAACAGAACAAAGCTTGTGGCCACACCTCCCACCCTCTAGGGACCAGCAGAGGACGCTCAGGTTACTAGGGCTGCATCTGAGACAACACCATCCCAGGGCTATTCCAGCACCACGGTGTAACCAGCATCTCCCAGAACCCCCATGGGAGACCCACAGGGGTGGGAGAGCCCTGGGCAGGCTCACAGATGGTGGTGACTCCAAATCTTAACAGGGACAGCTTGCCTTTTGGGCATGTGCTCTCAAGTCAACGTAGGGAAACCTCTAGCAATGAGGAGATAACAAGACCACACTGTCTGGCCAGAATATAACCTTAACTGCAGACTTACCCCATGAGGATATGCAGGGACACAGACAAGTTAGCAGAGGAATAGGCATGTGGATGCAAACAGCTCTTGGTCAGTGCCTGTGGGAGCTGAGTCACCCTGAGAGCCAGGGATCTCCATGGGGGTCTGTCTCCAGAGGTTCTGCCTTTTTTTCTTCTTTAAACTACACTTATTATTTAGGGAGTGTTAATTTTGGTGGGGATCTTATTGTGTGTGTATGTTATGTGTGTGAGGGTGCCTGGAGACCAGAAGAAGGTGCTGGGTCCCTTGGAGCTGGGACTATAGGCAGTTGTAAGTTACCCAGTAAGGGTACTGAGAACTGAATTCTGGAAGAACAGGAGGCTCTCTTAAAAGCCCAATCATTTCTTTATCTCCAGAGGTTATTTCATTGTCATCTTTTCTTCTCCTCCTCCTTTTTTTTTTTTTTTAAGACAAACATTTGCTAAGTAGCCTTGGCTGACTTGGAACTCACTGTGTAGACTAGGTTATCCTCTAACTCAGACTCCTAAGGCTGGGATTAAAGGCTTACACCACACTGCCTGGCCTAGGCTCAAACTCTTGGTCTTCAGCTGCCAAGCACTGGTCCCTCTACTGGCTTGCTTTTAGGTTGATCTGCTCTGTCCCTACAGAAAACCTTTGTCCTTTGGAACCCCATCCCTTGTGCCTGGGGGCTTTGGGGACACCAACTGCTCCCTTCCCTGATACCCAGGCCAGTTACTGAGGGACATGGCAGTTTCTGGAAACATCTGTCCCCATGGCTCTAGAGGCTGGCACCCTGGGGAGAACTGGCAGTGTTTCCAGAGAGTGGTTTTTAAGACACACCTGGTCCACAAAACAACAAGCAGCGTCCCCAGGACTCTAGGAGGCAGCGTCTGTTTGCTTTGGTCCTTCTCTGGGGAGAGGACTGGCCTCCCTCAAACTCCCCTTTCCCCCCTCTGGGCAGGTGCAGAGGCAGCCAAACTCTGGAAAGAGGTTGAGACCCAGTGTGCCCCAGCCACTGTTTTCTACAGGCCTTCACCCTGTGAAGAGTCGGGTTCAAAAGGTCACTGCTCCGATTTTTATTGTGCATCTTAAGTTCTCACGACCCTTTGCCCTCTGCACAGACCATGGGGAATGGACCTTTGACAGGGTCAAGCCTTCTGAGGATTACAAATCTACTGAATGGTCTAAATCTCCAGCCACCAAGGTTAAATGTTTCAGTAGCCTAGAAATGATGTTAAAAATCAAGCAAATGGGTCAGTAAAACTGCAGTGGGCAAAGGTGCGTCTGGCTAAGGCTGATGCCCGCAGGTACTCAGCACCAATCTGGGAAGACTGACTTCCATGTGAGTGTGAGCATGTGCGCGTGGGAATGAAAACTTGAGCAAACTACTGGATACTGACTATAGAGGTGGAGGTGCCGGACTTCTGCCTCAGAGTGCAGAAGTGAGAACCCTCAGTCTTATCAGGACTGCCTTTGCACATCCTATCCAGTGGGCTTGGGCTCTTGTTGGAGCAGCTGCGTCTCCATCTCCCGAACCTGTTGTAACTTCTGTAAGGAAGAGTGATTTGTCCCAAACTCCTTAAGTGTGGCCTCACAAATACTGCCCCTAAGGGAAATGCATGTTTTATCATGATGAGGGCCTTTTCCTGTAGTTCCTGTGCCATCTCGAGGTATCCTGTCTGGGTCTTCTTTGTGTACTCCTGCCCTGAGGCGCCTTGGGGCCTGTTAAATGTTGAGGGTACTGTTTTCCAGTCTGAGATCAGGGAAGCGGCCTCAGTGGTAGTAAAAGTAATCAAATAGCCAAGAGGCATCTGAAAGCTGCCACCAATTCAGAGTGCAAGTGTCGTAGGCACTCTGCCTGAGGTGACCCCTGAAACCATTTGGCCTTTTGTCCTGTTGACAGATGATGAGGGTCCTTCAGCTGGCCCCAGGGGTGCACGGGGGGGGGGGGGTGTCTGACTTCAGCTCTGCCCATTTAGCAGCAGAGACTTGCTGGGGCCTCTAGGACCTGCCCATACTCCTCAGGTCAGTGGATCGCTCAGAGAGACGGTGGGGGGAGGAGGGGAGAGAGGGAGAAGGAGGGAGTGGGGAGAGTCTGAGAGGAGAGGGAGAGAGAATAATTTCTGTGATCTCTGTCCTGCTCTAGCTCTAGTTCTTTAGTGGGTGGGACCTCATAGGAAGTGGATCACTTCCAAGGCCTGCCTGGGAACCTCAGTGCACAGCCTGGGGAAGGCTTGCTCAGGCAGAGAAGGCAGTGAAGGCTGAGGTAGCTATTTGCTCATTCTTTTGCCTGCCTGGAAATGGAAAGTCCCAGCCCTGCCCCTTTGGTGGGTATAAGTTATGGTAGTCTCTAATAAATGGCCATGCCCTGAGCCAGGGCAGGAGAAGAACTGGGTCCCTAAACTGAGTCATGGACAGTAGTATTATTTTAAGAACCTGTAAGTTCTGTGTGAGGAAGTGATCCTAGAGATAGGATCTTGACCCATGACCTTTCCTTGGCTTTCTATAGGTGTCTATACTGGGCCTGCAAGGGGGTGGGAAGGGGATTGTGCATTTTTAGTAACTTTTCTGTAAAGAACCTGAGGTTGCCAGGTGTGGTGCTTGCATGGGTCTCTTTTAGTTTGAGGCCAGCCTAGTCTACAAAGTGAGTTCCAGGATAGCGAGGGCTACACAGAGAAATCCTGTCTTGGGGAGGGGGAAAAAAAAAAGCCTGGGGTATTTCACATAGTGAAATGTCTCAGGGGTCATGGTGTTGCAGTCTGAGCCCTATGAAGGGAAGGGCTAACATTTTGTAGTGTGGTGGTAGCTTTGGGACATGATCCCTGGCACAGTGCTCCCACTCAGCAGTCATGGCCACGGTGAGCACCTGCACATTAGTGGGTTCAGTTAGCTCCCCACTCTGACCTGGTCTGGAAGTCAGGCAGGGTGACTTCTATTCCTTCAAATACTGGAGGCTGATAGGTTAGCACAAGGCCATCCACCTACAAGCACACACTCTACCAGGAAGCTGTTTGGCTGGGGGAAAAATGTTTCTGTTCTTTCCCCCTCTCTCATTCCCCTGCCCTGTTTTGTTTGTTTGTTTGTTTGTCCTCCCATTCCACCTCCAGAGTTCACAGTAGCCCAGGCTGACCTAGAACTCAGCATATAACTGAGGATGGCCTTGAATTCCTGACCCTCTTCTAAGCTGTCTCATGGTTACATCAAGACAGGTCAAGACAGGTGTCAAGACAGGTCAAGACAGGTGTGTGCTGCCATGCCCCGAGATGTTTGCCAAGTCTAGTGTTTTTGTGAGGAGGCCTTGTTTGTTCTTTGAGTTCTGTTTCATTGTTGCCCATTTTCCTCTTTGCACATTCTTATTGAGTAAATAAAAACACATAAAAGTCTTTGTGAATTTTTAACCTTTTCAGGTCTTGGAGATATTGTTGACTCCAAGTCAGGTGAGTCTGACAGCCCCCACGGGGTCCTGTAGAGGACCTGGGAGAGGGATGGCCACAGGTCCACTGGATGGTAGCCACCTTTCCCTTTGATGCTGAGCCTTTCCTGCTCTTCAGTTCTGCTGGATCTTGGCCCAGGGCTGGGAGCCCATTCTTAGTTGTGAAAAGGACAATATTAAAGCCCCCTGGGAAATGAGGAGGTGGTTCCGGTTAGGGAAGCTGCTGCCAGTGGGCGCCATGATAGGTCATGCCTGTGACCCACCATGGGCTCTGCATTTCTCTTGTGTTCATGGTGTATACCCCAGTCCTGCTACCAGACCCTGTACTACAACTGAACTGTCTATGACTGGATAGTCTTCTGACTTCACTCACTTACTTGCTGGGTTAGGGAGACCAGTTGCATGTAGACTTGGGAGCTGGGTACTGTCTCTGCACTCTCAGAATTTACTCAAGTGACAGTGTCCCTCAGCATTCTAAGGTCCGGTTTCTCAGATCACAACCAAGCATATTTTGACATGTAGACGATGGCCAGTTCTCCTGGAGGCTCTCAGGTTCCTTCTGCCACAGTTGGTGGTGACTGGTTGTGGATCTTCCTGTAGCACAGGGGTTCTCAACCTGGGGATTGAATGGCCCTTTCAAGGGGTTGCCACTGGAACATACGGAATTTACATTGTGTGTGTGTGTGTGTGTGTCTCAAAATTATAGTTAATAAAGTAGCAACAAAAAAAATGTATGGTTGAGGGGTCACCACAACATAAGGAATTGTATTGAGGGATTGCTGTGTTAGGAAAGGTGAGAACACTTTCCTAGCATGGTGTAGAAATGAGATTCCAGGTTGGGCTCTCAAGGCATGATGGGTCATTGTGCCAGCTGGTCTCATGATAGTCTGTCAAACTTGAAGGGGACTCAGGATTGCCAAACCCTAGGAGAACAGAGACAGTGATGGGTAATAATGGGGTGAGAAGCTGTGAGGATCCTTTTAGACATGGGGCGGTCAGCTCTGTACCTGACTGACCGGGCTTACCACTATGTGTGATTGGTGCTTGATAATGTCTGTCCCATTCCTGACAGAGGAGATATGTTCATTGTAAGCTGAGCATAGGATCCTAGTTGTCTGGGATCCTGGCTTTCCTCTGGCTTCTGTAGTAATCTCCCTTAGTAACTCTGCAGTTTGCATGTCATCCTGCTTGGGTCATGGCAAGGGAGGGTAGGCTTGTGATCCCTGTTCCCTTTCTCTACACTTGGCCTGCTGCCTTGTGATCATGCTTGACTTGGAAATGATGGCATGTCCTGGCTTCTGGTCTGTTCTGAGAGGAGCTTTGAGCCCCCTGAAGATTCAGAGCAGTGTCCTGCGACAGATGGCCTGCTTTTATCTTTGGTTGTGTAATTTGCTTCCTTGAGTTTGATGCAGTCCTGTGCAACAATGGCAGGGTCAAGCTGTCTCCCCTTACCTGGGGGTATCTCGGCTAAGCTCCTTGTCCTAGTGCCCAGTCTGGTGTAGAAGAGAAAATGTGTTTCAGTTTGTCCACTGGTCTTGAATTAGCTCCATTTCCAAGCCTGGCTTGTGGGAGGGTCTTCCACAGATCCCTTTTGCAGGCTCCCAAGAACACCCTAGCTGTCAGCCATACCCTCCTCCAGTATAGGAATTCGACAGGTTCTGGCGTTTGCAGGGAAGCTAGGGCTGAGCCTAGGGAAACTCTTCTGGGCTCCTGTTGTTTTTCAGTCCTGTAGGCCTGCGTTGTTTCCTTCTGCTCTTTCAGGGTATCTCCCCGCCAGAGGAGGGCTGGGCTATGAAGCCTGCACTGAAGAACCTGTGTTGATCTAGGGCAAACCCTTTGCTCATAGTCTGACAGGCACCAGAGGAAGAAATTACTCTGTACAACCAGGCCATCCCGGAAGCACCCCACTCCCAGAGTTCAGTAGTCAGAGCTTATTTCTGAGATATGAAATAATAGAAGGACCAAGTGCTTAAGACAGCGGGGCCACTCCAGGCAACCTGCAGCCTCTGTTGTCCTAGGCCCACAGAACTCTGTTTCAGAGTCCTGGGGTGGATCTCTGTACTTTGAAGGTTTTCCTGGACTACCTCATTGGAACATTTTCCGACCCTGCAGAGAAATGCTTGTCTGAACCTTTTCGTTTGTAAGTAGAAGACTGCGGTGCTCATGGGCATGGCCTTCCCCAGATGGGTCCATTTGTCCTACTGAGAGGGCTTGGTGAGGTGTCACCTGCTAGGATCTAAGTGCGGCTGCGCTCTGAAGCTCCCTCCTTTCCTTCTGTGATTTAACATTGATTCTAAGTTACGTTGGAGAGATGCACCAGTGGTTAAGAACAACTTTTGCTCTTGCAAAGGACCTGGATTTAGTTCCCAGCACCACGTGTAGGCTCGACCCTAACTCCAGTGCCTGGAGATCCAGTGCCTTCTTCCAGCCTCAGAGAGCACTCTGTCTGTGTGTGTGTGTGTGTGTGTGTGTGTGTGTGTGTGTGTGTGTAGGCAAAACACATATTTACATTTCAAAACTTGAAAGACTTTTTAGTTACTCTTACTTATTTCCTGTGGTCTGAAAATGCTTCAGGGAGGTAGCAGAGGTCAAGGACAGCCTGTGGGAGTCAGTTCTCTTATCATCTGGGTTCTGGTATTGAATGTAGGTTGTTAGGCTTGCCAGCAAATGCCTTTAACCACTAACTCATCCAACAGTCCACCTTTGTAAGTTCTAACAACTTGAGAGTTGGAGTCCTAGCTCAGTGGTGCAGTGCTTACCTGTCATGCTCGAGGGCTTGGATTGCATACCTCTTACTCAAAACAGAACTTTTGTTCATGTCCCTGCTCTCCCCTGAGGATGAGAGGTGTTTCTGCATTATGTCTTAATGACCCGGGCAGTCCCTGGATGGCTTCCTTTTTGGTTCTTGAGTCCCAGTAGCCTCTGCTGTATTTGTAGTGAGTCTCTCAGCCATAAGATGTCTCCTGTGACGACGCGATGTGTTCATAGGAGTCCAGTCCCAGGATTGTGTGTTTTTCAAGAAGGACTACTAAATAAGTCTAAATTTGATCTGTTTGTGACTTGGGATCTCTATCGTCACTATCAGGTGTCCTGTGCCTCCAAGATGGTTTCTAGGAAGCGGTGATTGGCTGCACCTGGTGGAATTATGCTATTCAACCACTCGTGTGTGTACTTGTAGCTTTCCTGGGCCAAATGTGTGCTTGTTTCTCAGTTGGGTAAAGTCTAGAGAAGATGCTTTGGGTGGGACTGGCAGCAGTCTTGTCATCAGGAGCTCCAGGAAGGCCTGAAGTGGCCATTCCAGCAGTCTCTCTTGTCTTGGCTGGAGGAGGTCTTTATAGTGGAGGCTATATCGCATGGCTGTGTTGTGAGGGAAGTAATTAGGCATCACTAGGTGTGCTGCTGGGTCAGCTGTTCCTCCTGTCCTTGGTAATGGGGTGGGGCTTAGCAATGAAGTAGGCCTTGGGGACAGACTTAGCAGCCTTTATGGAACAAACGTAGGATCAAATCTGTGGTTCCAGACCCAACTGAGGGTGATCTCTTCTAAGGACAGAAAAGCATCCTGCATCCATCTGCCATTCTTGAGCAGCTCACAACTCTTCTCTCAGTAATGGGCTCGTCTGAGGTGGTGGAGGTCTGGGTGTCTTGGCCCCACCTCCCTTGAAGTAGAGCATGTTCCGTCCCCCTGAGTACATTGGAAAGAACATGACCTAAGGGGAGGGATCTTAGGTAAAGGCCTCAGATAAACTTGAGTTGTCCTGCATTGTCCAGAAGGCCAGTCTGTTGTCTGCCATCTTGGGAAAGCCTAGTGTTAGGGCCCCTAAGAACTCTGAGCCTTCAGATTAGTGCACTTACTGCTAGGTCCCATAGGACAGCCTCCTGCTGGCATCTGCCCTTTAACCTGTGTGTCCAGGACGTTCACATGTAGATTGCTGCCTTTGGTCTGCACTGACTTTGGAGTGAGAACTTAAAACCTCTTAATGTTCTACAGCTGGGTTTGTCTCTGAAGCTTCAAGTGTGTCGGCCATGGTCAGTACACAGGAGACATTCCCAGGCCTTTCTTGGGAGATGGGACAGGGGCTAGGCATCCTCTGAAGTTGCTTTTTAAGGTGTCTATCACAGCAACAAGGAAAGTCTAATACAGTAGCCAAGTCCTCATGATGCACAGTTCTGTTGGTAGGAGCTCATTCATTTTGAGCCAGGATGACCCCTCCTATCAGCCTTCCAGAGAATCACCCCACCCCACCTCCACCCCCACCCCCACCCCTATGAGAGTTGGACTCACACTCAGTTCATGGTGTGGAGAGGGGAAGATGGAACATTGCCTCTGGCTTTGCTGAACCCCTCAGCCACCATGCAGACCAGCATACTGTGGAGTCAGGTGTCTTGCCCATTGACCCACTCCTGACTCCAGATGAGAGCAAGCTGTGTTAGGGAAGTGGCTTAATTGGAGAATGGGTGACTTGGAAAAAGCAGAACTTTATTTTTGTTAGTTTTGGAGGCTTGAGCTTGATGAAAAAGAGTCTGTGCACATGCCATGTGTGTGATGCAGAGTGGTGGGCCTGTGGTGCACCCCCGCCACAAGCTCTATATGGGCAGGATGTGGCTGGTCTTTGGCCAGTTACTGGGCAATGAGTAGCTGGTGACTAGCCAACTCCTGCAGGCATCCTGTTTTGTGCACATCTTTGTCTTGACTACGGTGATCACTTTGGAAACCTGTTGGCCTCTGGTGTGCCTTAGTGAAGGGAGAGAAACCAGAATGGAAGAAGCTGTGGGAGAGGGCTCTGCCTCTCTGCCTGGTAGAAGCCACCTTCTCTCCATGATGTGTGTCCCTTCTGTCTGTCTCTAGCCATCTCATCCTCTCTTACCTCCACTTCCTTCCCAGCCCATCTCTGCAAGTCCCACCCACTTGTATGTGGCTGCCTGGCTTCCCTTCCAGCTCCTGATGGTTCTTTCCTTGATTTTTGATTTGCCTCTCTTTGGGGTTGCCAAGAATGCGGGGGGAGTTAGGGGTGGGGTGGAGTGGGGGGCACAGGAAGTGTCTCCTTTCCCATGACTCCACTCCAGCTTTGGGGAAGGGACAAGCAAAAGAAAGCAGGAAAGGGGAGGCATGGAGGTGGCGTTTTCTCTCTCTCTATCTCATACCCGGCACAAGGCAGCTTAGCTTCAAGTTCCTCCGCTCAGATGCGCTCTAAGGTGGTCCCGGGGTCCCTGCCTAGGCTTAGGCATCTCCAGCTTCAGGACACATTCATGGATATTCTCTACTCAGTGTGCTCTGGTCCTGACTGATAGCCCACCAGCAAGAAGTTGAGGAGCTGGAGAAATGTCTCAGTGGTCAAGAACGCTGGCTGCTCTTCCAGTGGAACCTGGTGACTAACACAATTTATAACTCCAATCTAAGGGGATCTAACTCTGCCACAGGCTCTGCGTGGCCTCAGTTCACAGACACATGCAGGCCAAACACCCGTGCATATTTTAAAAAAGAAGTTGAACAGCTGCCACAACAGTCCTGAACTGCTTGCCGTCCTGAGGGCCGTTGCCCTGTATTGTGTCTGTTTCTATGGAGAAAAAAACAACGTGGGCGTCAGTTGGGGGAAGGGGGGAGGAGGTGGAGGAAGCAGAGCAGACTGCTGGGTGTGGGTGGTACTAGCTGGTCCTCCTCTTCTGGTGAGGCAGGAAAGGAGCTTCCGAACTGCTGTCCACAAGGCCTGTTACTCAGGTCCAGGCTAAATGCCATGTGGGGAGCTGCTGTGCCTATGGCACTCCCTGTGTCACCTTCCACGGGCACGGGGGGGGGGTGTGGGGGGCAGGGCAGGGCTCTGGTCTGCCTGCTCTCTACTCCCATCTCCCATTTTTGGGAATGCAACTCCTTCAAAAGAAGGCTGGTGGCTTTGGGTTCTATAAACGCAGGTCCAGTCGCAGCAGCCTCACTAACCTTGGCTATGGGTTCTCAGGGGACTCTGGAAGGTTACCCTCCCCCTTGGGCCTAGGTAACCTGTGACAGTGGTTTTATGCTTGTCTTGTTTTGACAGAAATTTAGGGCTTTGCATCTCTTTGTCGAGTAAAGATCATCTGAAAGAGATCTGTGCACATAACATTGATTTGGCAAATGCTGATGTGCAGGAATCTTATACCTCAGACTCACTCACTGTCCCCATTGACCTAATGAGACTGGGGAGTGGTGAGTGGACACAGCCTCCAGCTTTGGACTGATCATGCGTATCCTTGGCCACAGGCCCATACTAAGACTCTGGTGAGGGATCAGTATGTATAATGGTTC
Organism: Mus pahari; assembly: GCF_900095145.1. Taxonomy (NCBI): domain Eukaryota; kingdom Metazoa; phylum Chordata; class Mammalia; order Rodentia; family Muridae; genus Mus; species Mus pahari. The sequence continues at coordinate 106,064,127 of NC_034595.1, read as the reverse complement.
TAATAACTTGTTTCTTAGGCACCAGTGTAGAAAGACTTGGGCCATTTTCATAATAAGTCAAAAACTGTTTTTATTTGTAGTTTAAATGAGCAGAAGAAAGGACCTCCTTGTACCCCCAGATAAAGTCCTCTGATCTTGGGTCTATTGTGGATCCTTGGGCCCAGAGGGCATGGTTTAGGTTGGCGAGGAGCTGTTCACTGAGGGCAATTTGTATGGCCCAACTATCCATCTGCTAAATGAATTTCCATCTCTCTTAGCATTGGATAGCCTGACACGCATGTGAAGGCGTGAGCAAACCAGCTGAAGACTTTTCCTTTGACTAGAAATGTGTTTGCAGGTTCCTGTGGGCAGTCGGTGGTGGGGAGCCCAGCCTGCTTTGTCTCCCAGGAGCCCTGGGTTCAGTGGTGCTATGCTGCGGACCAGCACATGCTGATGCCTTAGTTTGAGAGAAGTTCTGAACCCATCCTTTCTTTAGAGGTCTTGCCTCTTGTAGAGTAAACCCTCTTCCTGGCAAGCTACTGGTGAGGGGTGGAGACACCCATGCTGTGCGGGTGCCCCTGCCGCACTCAGGTTCTGGCACCACTGAGTGGTCAAGTCAGAAAGCTCTTGTCTCCCAACTGGTCACAGTTGTATCTAGTTAGTAGCCAATGGTAATCGGGAATGTTTTTATCATTTGTCCTTGTATGGAGCTAGTGTGAGGTACAGGTGTCAGAACAGTTATTTCTTTTGGGGCCACCAGTACCTTCAACACATGTAATTGTTTTGTTCTTGAACACCATGGAGAACTAACACCATGGTTCCTTCATTGCTTGGTCCTCACATTGTGCAGTCTAGAGTGATGGAGCAAGGAACTGTGGGATCTATCTATCTTATATTCTATCCCATGGCAGGTTTATAGCTCGGACACTGAGTGGATCTGGAAAGTCACCTCTTATGGATGTTGTGGGCCTTCATGCTTTGCATATCCTACAGTCTGTCTGAAAAGTCTGGCCTTGAGGATGTTGAAAATGCTTGTAAGGACTCACACCAGCCCACTCTGGTTCTTGCTGGGCTCCCATGTCATGGGTGCTCAGCACACAACAGTTTGGGATGACAGGCAATACGAATACGTGTAACAGCTGTTCTGGAGAGGAACCCAGTGGTGAGGTGCTTACCACTGAGAAGTAATTGCAGGGGCCTGTTTTCTTCTCAGTCCCAGGCACCAAGCTTGTATGTGCCTGGGGCAGGTGTTAGAACAGCTCCCCCTCCCCAGTTTGTCCTCATCTGCTTCAGGAGGCTCTGAAGATCCCCAGGGCTGTGGTAATTGGTATTCACTCAGGGCCGCAGAGCTCCTTGCATGGCTGTGCAGGCTCCAGCCCTACCCTGCTCCTCTTCCAGTGCAGATAGAGGCAAAGCCACATGGGGTGTTTATTTAGTCTTTGAAGACAGGAAGGTGTTGGCCCTGGACAGGAAATGTGGCCATGTGTTTTCTCTGGGCAAGAAAATTTCCAATTTAGAGGGAAATGAAAATGGCCAAACATTTCACTCTGGGATGGAGCATCAGTGGCAGTGGGGCAGAACCTTTGTACATGGTGCTGGGTTCTGGACAAGGGTCTACCCCATCTGCACATGTGTTGTCAAAGGTCTGGGTCTGGACCCACACAAAAGTCTTTGGCTGACATTTCGCCCCGCAAGCTGTCTCTTTCCACAGGAGCACCTTGCCAGCGAGACTGGCTTGTTGGCAGTAGACCTTGCCAGGGATTCTCATGGGACCACCAGGGCAGAGGTCAGGCCACGTCTTTGAGAGCTTCTCCGGTGCTTGCGGATATATGCTCACCTATGAAGAACTGCTCACCCAGGTTCCCTTCTTACAGGGTCTTTAGCTATATCCTTAATAAATGACTTTCCTGGATAGCTGGGCCTTCCCTGAGTTGGGCACATCAGTCCTCAGTCCATTGTAACGCTGCTTCGAGTGCCATTTCTGTAAAGGGCTGGAGACATGACTCAGTGGTTAAGAGCATTTACTGCTCTTGGAGAGGACCTTGGTTCAATTCCCAGCTCCAACAACCATCCCTAAATCCAGTGTCAGGTGATCTGAAGCATGTTCTGACCACTCTGCAGCAGGCATGCACATGGTACACAGACAACAGATACTTATGTGGGCTAAACACACATAACAAAATGAGTACATTTAAGCTGGAATGGGAGTGCAGTAGGGTTTATTTTGTGTGCCTGGGCCTTTAATGGGAGTGCAGTAGGGTTTATTTTGTGTGCCTGGGCTTTTAAAGGACCCTGTGCTCTTCAGTGTTAGTTGCCTCTTGGAGTTCTGGGACTAGGAGAGAAATAAAAGCCAGCAGAAGCTGAGAGCTGGGGTGTAGGATTTGAGGAAGTTCCAGGAGGCAGAAGAGTAGGGTCAGAGAGGGAGAGGACAGTTGGTGACAGTAGAAGCTGAGCTGAGCCAGAGACGTCTTGTTAGGAGGCATGAGAAGAAAGTATGGAGAATATAAAGGGAGGATCTATAGGAGTGGGGTTGAGACGGGCTTTCTCTGTGTGGCCCTGGATGTCATGGAACTCAATTGTAAACCAACCTAGGCCTGAGCTTGGAGATCCACCTGCCTCTGCCTCCTGAGTGTTGGGATTAAGGGTCTGTGCGACCACTGCCTGGCTAATTTTTAAAAATTATAAAAAAGCCAGGCATGGTGGCACACAATCTTTAATCCCAGCTCTTGGAAGGCAGAGGCAGGTGGATCTTTGTGTGTTCCAGCACAGCCAGGGCTATATTGTGAGGCCGGCCCCAAACCTACCCCTTACATACATACATACATACATAAATAAATAAATAAATAAATAAATAAATAAATAAATAAATAGGCAAGTAAGTGCAGGGGCTATATAGTGAGGCCGGCCCCAAACCTACCCCCCCCACACACACACATAAATAAATAAGTATGTAAGTAAGTGCAGGGTGGAGTGCCCCTAAGCTGTGAACGTAACCTATCACCAGCATCTGCCTAGGCCTTGTTATTAGAACCATAGGAAAGTTGAGCATAGACTGCACTTTGTATGGAGACCTGGTAGGCTGCAGTTGCCCTTCCCTTGAAGAGTAAGGAACCTTACGAGGCTGAGGAACAGAACTAGGTATCCTCTGAGGTGACATATTGTCCTGAAGAATCCCTGCCTTCACTCTCCATTGGCAGGAGACTGGGATCCCTTCTGAGCCATGAGATGCTGTGGCTCTGCTCCCTCCTCTGCTCCTTGGCTCATATGAGTTCTAGTTCCTGGAAGGTGGCAGGAAAGCCAGAAGTCGTGGGTCCTAGGGGGCCTGCATGTGGTCCCCAGCAATCTCTTTCTCAGCATACCCGTAATTCCTGTGGCTTTGGGATAACCAAGCTAGCTGTCTTTTTTTTTTTTTTTCCACCAGCTGCTGTCTAGCTTTCCTATCTACAGTATTTACTGGCTGGCCAGCCTGGGCTATGCATTGTTGCCCATTCCACATCCCTACAGAAGTGGAGGAGTTTGAGGCCTGTGGAAGGAGGGGCAGACTCATTGCTCACTGGGGCTTGAGATGGGAGGGAACACTTCCCAACTCAGTAGTGTCCCCCACATCTCAGGAGAACTAGGACTTTGCAAAGTCTTATGTGCCACTAACCTTGTCTGTTAGGATGAGAGTGCATGCTGGGACAGAGCCTGTGAGCTTAGAGAGCAGAGAGGATGACCTAGGGCTGGCATGTAGGTGGCAGGAGACAGCTGATTTCAAGATGTAGCGGACAGAACCCCTGGCAGCTCACTGAGGCCTGGGCTGGGTATCGACTGAGCTGGGTTTAGTCTCTACAGCTAAAAGTTATAAGGGCTTGGGTTACCCTGGTCCTTTCTCAAGCCACTGCTCCTCAGTGATACATGTTGTATATGTTTCTGGTTACATGAGATGGGTCAGAACCAGCCTGCCACTTCCAGATGTTAGAGAGGAAGCCTAAATGTGCTGTTTGGGACCAAGTTTGTCAGGCCTCGAGGCCCATTTGCCCTGCTCTGTGCTATTGAGGGCTTGTTGCTGATGTGTAGGAAGTACAGGAGGAGGGAAGTCGAGCCCTCCTGCTGGCCTGGAGAGACTCTTAGCTAAGTGTGGTTCTGGTGAATCCACCTTCCGAGAACAGCGCCTGCAATGTCATTCACCTTCCTCACTTCACGTCCTCCTCACTGCAGCCTGCAGCCTTTCCTCCAGCCCTAGTTGGGAAGGCCTGTTTATCTTTATCAATCTCTGGTGAAGGGGTGGCAGCTGGCCAAGCAGCCATTACAGGCTGCCCCGCCCTTAGCGAGAGTCATCTTGATGGAATGTCTGCTGGGAGCAGCTGAGGGACGCTGGGAAAGAATAGGCCTTTTTGCCCTGCCCCCACCCAGATCAGAGCTACCAGGCAGGGGCACGCCCACATTGCAGACTGCTGGTGTACCAGTGGCTGGCTGTCTTTGGGACTCTGGTCCTTGCATTTTAAGTCTTTTAACAGTTACTTCCCATGTATCATCTAGGAAACATCCTATCTGTTCGGGAGCTTCGTTACTCTCTACTTCTGAAACAGGTTTGTGAGGAGGCGTCAGTGCGGTTCCAGAGTGAGCCCTTGAGTAGTGTCCTTACAAGACCAGGATGTATGTTCCAGTAGTGGCCTCAGTCTGGGCTACTTGGGCCCTTGCTCTTCTCTGCAGGCTTGGCTGGCACGCTAGGGACTTGGCCTTTCCCATCCCATCTTCCCAACCAACCCATGAAAGAAATCCCGTCCCAAGGGTGGGCTCTTGCCGTTTTGACAGGCCCAGGTCCATGAAAGGAGCTTATTGTCATACTCAACTCCTGAGGCTCCTTTTAGAGAGCCGAGCCACTCACAGATCTCAGTGGGAGCCTGGGAGAGGAAGGATTGTTCAGTGGGTCCTCCCCGGAGGGAGAAGGCAGGCTCTTGCTGACTCCGATTCTTTGGAACAGTATTGGGATAACTAGAGAATGACCTACTTAAGTTAAGGGAATCAGAGTCAGTCCCCGTAACTGTGCTTGTGCTTCACTTGGGGGCTGGGTTGTCTTAGAGATCCAGTCTGCCTCCTCAGAAGCACAGTAAGGAGCTAGAAAGTAGGTTAATTTGAGCATGATGAGAGTGTGACTTAGGATGTGTAAAATATTAACGGCGGTGACAAAAATAGAAACTTCTAGAGCTGTGGACTCTCCAGAAAAGACCCGTAACTGAAGCAGAGCCAGTTCCAGAGCGAGGCACTGTAAGGTTTACCTGTAGAAGACAGTAAAGACCTTACCAAGCCCTGCTGTGGAGATCCTCGCTCAGGGTCACCTGTGGGAAGTGTTTGCTTCAACTGTAATATTCGGCTCTGCCCACGTCTTGGTAGTTTTGCCTAAAGGAGCCCAGGGCCTCCCTCCCTCAGTAAACTGAGTGGCTACGTTATTCTGGCTCTGGTCTGCCCTATGAAGGGGGAAGTGGACGTGATGACTCTCCACTGACTGATTGCTCATTAGTAGGACCTGCTGTGGCTAGGCTGGGGTCTGTGGGTTGGCTGTGAGAATCTGGGACTCTGAGCTGCTCCTGCCAGCCATGGGCCACTGTTTTCTCAGGTCCCCTGGCTGCAGTCTGGCCTCCTAACACTAAGGCTACTCCAGTCAGCCCTAGATCATATGGATGTACTCCACAACACATGACTTTTTTTTTTTTTTAAAACTTAGAGCTCACCATTCCCACTAGACTAGCTGTCCAATGAGCTTCCAGGATCCACCTGTCTCCACCCCACAGCTTTGGGTTCACAGATGTGCAGCTTTTATGTGGGTGTTAGGAATCCAGATGCAGGTCCTTGTTCTTGAATAGCAAGCACTCTACTCACTGAGCCATCTCCACAGCCCCAGTTGGCTGTCTGACAGGAACCTTGTCTGAAGTGTAAGGAAAAGAAGGGCTCTGGACTAGGCAGTGGCCAGAGTCAGGCAGGTCCTGGCCATAGGGGAGCAGATGTTGATAGGGCCTGCAGGATACTGCAGTAACCTTGAACATAGTTGGAGTAGGCTCAGGGCTCAGTGTGGAGTTAGAACTCTTGACTACGTGGAGCAAGGATTATGGACCTTTTGCATCTGTGTCTGACACTGACCAGATTCTCCTCCTTACGTTAAAGAAAAACTGTGGCAGGACCCAGTAGAAGGTAGTCAGAGCCACTGAGCTACAGGCTGGCAGTGGCAAGGGAGCCTTGTAATGCTGGGAGGGCTGTTGAAGACCCACTGACCTACTTTGAAAGAGAGGAGCCAGGAGACAGCACATCCTAAGCCCAGGGCTCGCCCCATTTTCCTCTGACATTATGGGTCCTCTGCACATGGATACCGGTCGCTCAGCTCTCTGCTGTTGTGCTGACTCCATATTCTCATTTGGCTTCTTCTATTTTACATCTGAACACTTCCTAGGGAAACTAATTTTTTCTGTTGGTGTACCTGGTCTTTCTGGAAATTTCTTTTTTGTTCCTTTCCTCTGTTGAGCTGCTCAGTGATTAGGGCTTCCTCTTTTGTGTGTGTATCTTGAGTCTGTCCTGTACTCTAGGCATGGTGAGGCCTTGCGTTCCCTCCCTTGAAAATTGGTGTGACAAAAATTTCCAAATGAACATTTAAAAAATTCTCACATCCTTTGGGTGAGTAAGTGCCTTCTACTGGAAGGTATCGCTGCTTTGAAGGCCATGTCAGGTCCTGCTTTACAGGAGTAAAGGAGGAGGCTGGACAGACACAGACAGACAGACAGGGGTTAGGAATGCCTGCTGCTCTGTGGAGTGGGTCACTGTAGGCCTGTTAGTGTCGTGGATATAGAGCAAGCACTGTGAGCAGCGTGTGCTTCATCCCCTTGCATCCCCACCATGTCCTGTTCTTACTGTGGAGGGAATCTCTGGACTAAAGGACACCATCTGACATTTTGGGCTGTGGGGCATGTTGAGGATCTTAGGAGATTCCAGCATGTTGGGTTGCTTTGCAGCTTTACTCCCACTTCCAGCTCCCAGTGCAGCTTCCAGACAGCCGGGATATGATACGTTATTGGGACAGTTAATAACAGGATGTAGAATTTTAAGAAGGGACTATTTTGAAAGTCCAGTATCTTCCTTGTTCAAAGTAGCATACTATGAATAGTTTCCATCTGTTTTACCCTCTAGATGAGAGAAAATCACAAGGTAAATGACAGTTGCACTGATTTTATGAAGGGCCCCCAGCAAGTGACAGAGGGTAAGGTTGTCACAGATGTACAGCTGTCCCCAGAAACCGCACACCCCTGATAGTAGTCTTGACCCTGTGTGCCTTTCTGCTCAGTAGTCATTACATACACTTGGAAACCATGGCTATGTATGTAAATGACAGTTCTGGACCTTTATCATGAGATGTGGAAATCTGAGAATGATGGGGAAAATTTCCAAATGAAAAATTTCTTTTAATAGAACCTTTGGGTGAATAAGTGCTTCTAATTTGAAGAAATTACTGGTTTGAAGTCTATTGTGAATTGGACCTTATTGGGAAAAAGGAGGGCTGGAGACATGGCGTAGAGGTTCAAGCAAGCTGGAGACATGCTTGCTGCTTTTACAGAGGACCCAGTTTAGGTTCCCAACAATAAGACACTTCTGGCTTCTTGGGGCATGTGTACATACTCACTTACAGATATATACATAATTAAAAATTAATACTTTAAAAACAAGAACAAGAGCCAGGCCTGGTGGCGCACGCCTTTAATCCCAGCACTTGGGAGGCAGAGGCAGGCGGATTTCTGAGTTCAAGGCCAGCCTGGTCTACAAAGTGAGCTCCAGGAAAGCCAGGGCTACACAGAGAAACCCTGTCTCGAAAAGCCAAAAATAAAATTTTTTTTTCTTTTAAATTGAACCATTACTAGGAAATATATGTGTTTTACTAAGGTTTCTAATTGAGTCAGATATGGTGGCATACATGAATCCCTGGCCAGCCTGGGCTGCTTCACAGTACTAAATACTCCTTAGACCCGTGTTTGCCGGTGTGTCAAGAATGTCTATAACTTTCTAAGACCCCCCCAATGCTGGTGCCCAGATCAGAGTTTTCTTCTTGTGGTTCATAATACGTGGAGGGTCCCAGAGGTCCCAGGGGTGGTACAGTGTGGGGCCCCTGGGGTATTGGCCTGGTATTCAAGTGGGGCAGAGTGGAGAAAGGGCTGCCCTGGGAGAAAGCTGATTGGGGAGAGGGTACTTGGAACACTGGGGCATGGAGTTCAAGCTTGAGTGAAGGGCAGGCAGTGGCATAGGCTTGTCCTGGCATCAAGATGTGAGCAATAGTAGTCTCTATTAATGGTGCCTGCCCTGCCTGTGAGTGCTGAGTGCTAAGAGCGAGTTTGCCACCCAGGATGATGGGATTTAGGGACTAGGCGCTGTGAGAGTTGGGTGTTGGGACACCCCCTGCAAGAGGCAAACTTGGAGCCCCTGGATGGCCATTTTAGGAGATCTGTGAATATAGCTCTGCCCTAACAGGAATCCACCCTGGGTCCCAGTCTTGGCTTGCCTCACATCAGTGCCAGAATGTCCTATTACTTTATGTCATGGCGTCCAGTATCCCGAGGTGTGTATATGCCTCTCATGACAAGGACTGAAATGCTCATGAGAAGTCAGCCACCTGCTCTAAGGGTTCTCTCTTCCTTGTGAGCATTGTGTTTTAAAGACCTTGCAAAGAGAGCTCCTGTTGTTTGCTTGTCTGGATGTTCATTCTACATGTTCTAGTCTATGATGTAGCCTTGGTGGATGGCAGCAGCGCAGACCTACTCACTCTTGCGGTACATTCTTGTGCAGCAGCATCGTGGCACCTGGGTTGTTTCTCTTGTACCACACCTGTGTTGAACTCTGAAGATTGCAGCTCTGTAAACCTCAGCCTTAGGCTTCAGCTTTCCACCAAAAAGTCATGGTCACATTTTTTGGTTTTTTAGCATTTTTTTTTTTAAATGATAGCATCATTTAACTCTCTTATAAAGTTGTAGTTTTTACCATGTGCCACCATCACCACTATCTAATTTATAACATTTTCATCACTCCAGTATGAACTCTGGTACCATTAGTTGTCATTCTGTAGTTGCTCCACCCCAGCCACCAGCCACCTCTGATCTGAGTTGTTCCTGGATGTTGCTGTTAGAGACGTTTTGCACAAAGAAAATCATAGAATATGAAGAAGGTTTTTTTTTTTTTTGCTTTTGTTTTTTCTGTAACTAGCTTTTATCACTTAGCAAGATGTTTTCAAAGGTCACGTGCATCATGTCTGTTGATGCTCCCTCGTGAGGGCGGAGTGGGGTCCCAGGCTGCGGACACACCATTGTTTATTCATGTTTTAGTTCCTATTTCTTGGCTGTTGCAAACAGTGGTTGCTGTGAACATGTATGCAAATCTGTAGTGAATTCTGTTACACATGTACACGTGTGTAGTGGACTCTTCCGTGTGTACGCATCCATAGTAACTAGTATGCGTACTAGGTTCTGTTACATGTGTGTGCATCTGTAGTAGATTCTGCTTCCCGTGGTTCTGGGGGACTGAGCTGGACTGGAATTGCTGGGCCATCATTGCTATATACCTGTATTGTCCAGGTCTTTAAAACCATGCATGTAGGCACATGTACTACCTCACTGTGCTTTTTAATCAGAAATGTTTATTGTGAGACAGTTGTGGGTCGAGGCAGTTGTAGAAACAGTGCAGAGATTTCCTGTGTGGCCCTGGGATTCTCTCAGTGGCAGTGCCTTGCTGCAGTACAGGTCATGCTCAAGCTTGAGTTTGCTGGTCATTTGGCTCCCCTGGTTTCTTAGTTAGTTGGCTTTTAAATTGTTTTGTTGGAGTTTGGTGCCGGGGAGCAAACACAGGGCTTTATATCGACACATCCTGCCTCCTGTCTACCATTGACTATGGTTTTCATCCTGTTTGTCCTAGTGGGCATGAGATGGTATCTCATTGTGCCTGGCTTATTACTTAATCCAGGACGTGCTTGGTTCTAGAGGTCACAGACACCAGCCTTGGGTCAGGATGTGGGGAGAGGGTGCAGGACAGCCATGGGCAGTGTCCACCTCTGGTAGGGTAATTGAGGGCTTGGTGCATACTGGGTGGATGAAACTTGTTCTTTGTAGATCTTACATGGGGATCTGCAGGGCATGTGCTCAAGCCAGTGAGGTCCTGCTGTAAGCCTGGAACTGAACTGCTGCGGACAGTGCTGACCCTTCCCTGTGTGAGTGTCTACAAGTGAGGGTACTACCTGGGGCTAGCCCTCCCCAGGATCTGCGTGAGACTGACAAGACCCAGGGCTAGGACTTGTGCCATCCTTAGAAGCTGTTGGCAGGCTGTGATTTAGCAGGAAAAATACTTGTCCAGTTCGCCAAGTTCTTGGCTAGGGGGTCTGCTGGGTTCTCTCCTGAGAACAGGTATCATCCCTGCGTGCTAAGCTGGCCCTTCTCACTCAGGGGTGGTTAGGCTGTGGCTACAGCTGCCCAGACTTCTTCAGCAGCCTTACTGTAGCCACCTGGAATGGTATGGAAATAGACATAGCTACCTAGGCTGTGTTTGCCATAGTGTGTCCTTTGACACTTGCCACACACATAGGCATTAGAATCTAAGAGCTGAGCAGGTAACCCTTCAAGGTGAAGTACAGTCATTTGGAAATAGATGGCCCTAACCTTGACTGCTACACACACACACATACACACACACCCTCTACATCAGTGGTTCTCAACTTATGGGTTGCAACCCTTTAGGGGTTGGAAGACCCTTTCATAGGGGTCACATATCAGATATTTACATTATGATTTAAAACAGCAAAATAAAAGTTACAAAGTAGCAGTGAAAATAATTTTATTGTTCGTGGTCACCACAGCATGAAGAACTGTATTACAGGGGTCACAGCATCATTGTTGAGAGAGCCACTGCTCTACATTATTTCAATACCTGTGAGAGGTCTGGAGATAGACATTAGTGTTTGACCATTTGCAGGCACAAAAAGAAGATTATAAGAAGCAGTCGCCTGCCCTGTTGGCCACTTGTAGTTTCCTTGGTACACAGACCCCATTCTTACTCTGTCTTTAGGCTGCACCTCAGGTGCATGTGAACTGTGCCCAGCATCTCAAACTCTGGGTAAGATGTTGCATCTTACTGTGTCTGGGTCCTTTGTGGGGCTGATGCCCCTGGTGTGTCACCCCAGGTGCTGCCTACCATCTTCCTCTCCAAGTGCTTCAGAAACATTCATCATGGGATTAAAGTATTTCTACATTTACCACCTTCCCAGGGGCTCTCTGCTGAGTCTTGCCAGACACAAATGGCCTTCCCTACCCCAAGAGCTGTTTTCTGGTGGTACCGTTTGATACTGTCCTTTGGGTCCGTGTCAGGGTCAAAAGTAGAGTTTCCCAAGGCTCACCCCACCAGACCTTGCAAAGCTTTCAAGCTCAGGAGAGGCATGTTTATGAAGTATGCCTGGCTCAGCCTCACCACTTTCTGTTAGGAAGCTACTGTCATGAGCCACTCCCTGGAATTTGCAGGAGCTGCTTGTTCTTGGACATGAGCATAGGTTAGCCCTGTTCGTCATCATTGAGTTACTTCCAACCCTGGTATACCATGGAGGTCCCAACCCCGAGGGGTAGCCAGGTGTACAGCCTCTGACTTTGGTAAGATTGCTTGATATTGTCTCTGGTTCCAGAATTGAGGTAAACACCAAAATATCCTGTTAAAGGTTTGCCCCACACTAAGGAGATGATGGACTCCCAGATGACCCATGTATGTTGCTCTTTGGGCCTGGGTGTGGACTATCTTTGTATAAATGGCAAACCCTAGTGGCCAGGAGGTTTGAGGTGGTCATCAACAACATCACAACACTGGCAGAAGTTGTCAGCCAGAGGGACCGCAGGTAGTCTGCTAATGTAACCTCTGAGGGTCCTAATGCATCTAGCAGAATGTCAGCTGGGCCCAGTCTATCTCTGTATCTGTGTGTAGGCAACCAGGCCCTGACACCCTCAGGCAGAGACTGCCTGCCTGTGCCATGATACTTAGTTGGGTCTTGGCATCTGGTGAATCTTCTATATGTGCGGCAGCTCCTACCAGGGCAGACAAGGCGAAACCTCCTTTTGCTGTGGAGTGTTGGCATCTCCTTGTATCTGGCTCTAGATTCTGGAAGAGAACAGCCAGCACTTTGTCCACAGTGAGCCAGAGTCTTAAGAGAGATGCAACTCACTTTCCCTCCCTCCCTCCCTCCCTCATTTCCTTCCTCCTTTCCAATTTGGGAAGGGACCTGGATAGATTGCTTAGTGATTAAGAGTACATCTTTTGCTCTTGCAGAAGACCTGGATTCTATTTCCAGTACTCATACTCACATGTGGTTCACAACTGCCCATAACTGCAGTGGCAGCGGCTCCAGTAGATACATAATAAACACCTGAAAGCAGAGTGTTTAGCCAAGGGTGGTGAAACACACCTTTAATCCCAGCAAGCTGCAGGCAGAGGCAGGCAGATCTTTCAGTTTAAGGCCAGTGAATTCCAGGATACACAGAGAAATCCTGTTTTGAAAACAACAACAAAACTATACACATAAAATGAAATAACTTCCCTTCCCAAAGTATAGTTTTAGAGACTTACTTGTTTTAATTTGTGATGTGTTTGAGTGCTTTGCCTGCACATACATCTACATACCCATGTGCATTCCCGGTGTTGGAAAAAGTCAGAAGAGGACATTGATCCTGTGGAACCTGAGTTACAGATGATTGTGAACCACTCTGTGGGTGCTGAGAATAAAACCCAAGTCTTCTGCAAATGCTCTTAATCACTGAGCCATTTTCCAGTCTCCCAAAACTATTTTTTATTTATTTATTTTTTATGTTTGCATGTTTACATGTATATATGTATGTGTGCCATGACATATGTGTGACTACTACCCATGAAGGCCAGAAGAGGGCATCAGTTCCCTGAAGCTGGAGTTGGAGATGGTTGTGAGTCACCTTGTGAGTGCTAGGAGCCAAATCCAAGTCCTCTGGAAGAACAACCAGTGCTTTTACCCACTGAGCCATCTCTTTAGCTCAAGTTAGCATTTCTGAGAGCTTCTAAATAGGTGGCTATTACATGATGTCCCCACAGCAGAGCCTGCTCATACCTGGGAAGACTGTTCCTGTCACAAGCCAATTCCGAGTCCCTTCCCGTCATTGCTGTTTAGTCCTCAAGCCTGGCACGTATTGCACAGGGAGTGCTCAGGAGTGAGGCACCGAGACCTCACAGACTTCTTCCAGACGGCTGTGGCCCTTTGCATGCACAGAGAGCGGGGCCTAGCTTGCCTTATTGCTGTTGGCAGCTGTTGAGTTTGGGTGTTCCCTCATGATCCATCCTGTTGTATTTGTGTGTTTAAGGGCCTAAGTGACAAGAGACCCTGGCACTAGATAGGCTGAGAGCCTGGCTGGAATCAGGCCAGCCTCATTTCCTGACACTTGTTCCTTCTGTTGGCCTTTCCTGCCTCTGTCATTTGGAAGCTTGCCTGGGTTCTGCCCTGTGGTATGGGTACTGTCTGCAGAGCCAGGGCCATACAGCAGAGTCCCTGTGTTCTCCCATGACCATCTGGCGGTCACTTAAAGATGGTTGGCGTCTGGGGCAGTGACCGGAACACTATAGGAAGTTAAGCTGCATGTTCTGATCACAACATACTCACCCCCCCCACACACACACACACACACAATTAAGCACAAGAAACTGGATGCAGCTGGAAGGATGGCAGCACAGACCTTTGAGACAGGTTCTGAGGCAGACTCTTTTTTTGTTTTGTTTTGCGGACAGGATCTCTTTATTATGTAGCTCTAGCTGTCCAGGAACTTGCTATGTAGACCAGGCTGGCCTTGGACTCCCAGATATCTGCCTGCCTCTGCCTTCGTAGTTTTGTAGAGCTGGTTTTTGTAGACCAGGCTGGCCTTGGACTACCAGTGTGCATGTGTGCCCCATCACCTTGGCTCTGATAAAGAAGTTTCTTCAATAGTTGGGGCTATCTTGGTATGAACCATGGCAGTGAGCTTGTTCTTTCAGGATTGGGCATGAGTGGAGACTGTCAGGATTCTGTAGTGTGTGAGGTGAGCAGATGCTGTGTAGGGGCCCCTGGTGGTTCTCAATTTCTTCTGTGGGTATCTAGTTACCATGATCTTAGCGCAGTGTGCAGACCTCTTTTAGAACCCCAAACCGGGCTGGAGAGATGGCTCAGTGGTTAAGAGCACTGACTGCTCTTCAGAAGGCCCTGAGTTCAAGTCCCAGCAACCACATGGTGGCTCACAACCATCCTTAAGGAGATTTGACACCCTCTTCTGGAATGTCTGAAGGCAGCTACGATGTACTTACATATAATAAGTAAATAAATCTTTAAAAAAACCAAAAAACAAAAAACCCAAACCTACTTACTCACTGCCTTCGCAGTACCAGCCATAGTGACCACTGCCTGTGACAAGTTGCCATGCCTTAAGATGATTTCTCCAGCTACCTGCTGTCTGTACTTATTGGGCATAGGCATCCACAGGGCGCACTGTCTGCCTGTTTCAAGCCCCCGGCTTGTGCTGAATGGCTCTTGCTGGCCACAAATCCCTGAGGCCCTGCCTGGCAGTTCTATGTCCGTCTGAGGCTAGAGACAAGTTGGCCACAGCTCATCTGAATGCCAGGCTCCACTGTAACCCACAGGCCCACATTGTCCTGTGCTGTTTTGCTCCTTGGTCTGCAGGAGTGTCTCAAGTATTCTTTCTGAGGTAGAAGGTGAGGAATCGTTAAGTTCTCTGTAGGTCAGAGTGCACAGACGCCACAGTGCGGGGTGGGGTGGGGTGGGGTGGGGTGGGCATATTCAGCTGGCTCTTCACCTGCTTTGGGATGGATCTGCATATCCACAGCCCTGCCTGGCCCTGCCCTTCCTGCACAGGTGCAGAGGTCACACTTAGTGACACCTGTTCTCAGTCTCTTTGCCCTTGGGATGTGGGGGAAACAAACACCACTGTATGAAGCCCCAGAGAGGAAGTGGCCACAGGGCACTGCTGTGGCCAGATCAGCTGGCTCCTCCCCTGATATAGCCTGATAATAGCTCTTGGTATTGGACTTTTGGGGGCAGGGCTGCCTCTTGTCAACCTGTTTAGGTCCTAGCTTTAGCATGTGGGCCCAGAGCTTCCCTCCTGGCTTGTAGGCGTTGTGGACTAATTTTGAGGCCCCAAGAAAGGTCAGACTGGTCCTAACTGGTTCTCCTAGAGGGGACACACACTGTGGTACAGTTTTATTCTTAACCATTGGCTGACTCCGAGGACTCCTAGTGTCCATGCTGTGGACAGTGATATCCCAAACCTGATGAAGCTCTTTCTCTGCGCCTTTGAAAAGTAGGACACCTGCCAGGTAGCCCTTCGTCGGGGTCCTCTTGCTTAACTGCCTTTCAGCTTCACCCTCATGTGCAGCTAGCTTGGTACTAAAGGGGAAATTCCTGGCGCCGTCTAGTTTTTAACACTTCCTTGTTCTGTAAGAGTTCTAGCTGCCTTTGGACTTTCTATGAACATCTCAGGAGAATTGTTCCAGCCACCTTAAGACTCTTCCATTAGCTCCAGGGGCTTCCCTGTCCATGTGTGAAACATCTGGGTTGCTTTAGGAGACTCTGACCCTAGTACAGTAGTCTAGCAACCTCCCCTTCCTGCCCCATGGCCCTTCTGAACAGGAAGGAGCCTCACCCAGTGGTCCTATTCTCCAGCATTTTCTGCTGGGTCACAGTTTTGAGGCTGCCTGAGAAGTGTCCCAGACTAGACTTGTGGCTTTCTCTGTGAGAGAATAGAGCTCACTTTTTGCACCTGTTCCAGTCTCTGCTTAGACAGGAAGCCCCACCCTGGTGTGCAACACCCCCCTTCTGCCTTCATTGTGGGAGGGATCCTTGCAATTCCGGAAGTGGGTTCTTCTGCCCCAACCAGCATCCTGAATATCTACTCCTGCAGGGAGCACACGCAGCCCCCACTGACCGAGCCTCTGCTAAGCGACAGCTTGACACTGAGTTATTCCCTCTAGAAAGGTAGTTTTGGTGTCTTTTCTTGAACAGTTATTTGTATGCATTTGAGGAACATGCACCCCAGCTGAGCGTGGGTTTGTCTCTGAAAGTGCCCTGGGGACAACAACAATGTCATCCAGTGATTTCCCCCAGTGCAGGCCCCTGAATACAGAGGTCCTTCCCTTTCTGAGCACTGGGGTAGAGGTACTCACTGTCCTGCTCCCCCAGATATGTTCTTACACTTGCAAAGGCAGCGGCCTCCCAGGTACACGCACTGCACAGGGACCCAGCACATGCACTGCTTACTGCCTGAGCCTTGGTGAAGGCCCCCGATGGGGCTGATCATCTCTCCTCTCAGGTTTCACGGAAGGAAACCTGTCAGACTGTTGTTACCTCGGCTGCCTTCTTCCTCGTTGCCTCTTCAAGGGAGGCAAGGCCAGTTCTATGATAAGTTGTTTCCCCGAGTATTCTAGAGGAGAGCCCCTGTTCCTTTGCAGACCTGAGGTCCCCTGGCTGGAGATCAGAGGCCTCACTCTGGCTGCAACCCTCCTACCACACCCACGGTGACTCCTCCTCCTTTAAAAGGAGGCTGGGGGGGGGGGCAAGGTGTGAACTCTGGTGTGTGTGCCTTGGGGTCCATGTCATCCACTTAAACCCTAGCTGAGATACAGTAGCTTAGTAGCTGCTGGGGAAGAGGCCCATGGATTGTTCTGCACATGGAATGTCAGTGGAGTGCGTGTGACATGTGACATTTATTTAGGTGGAGGGCCATTGGGTTCCACATACAGACTGGCTCAGGTGTGTTCCACTTAATGCTGGATGTCAAAATAGACCATGACTGGTGCCTGAGAAAAGTTAGGGTACTGGGTGGCTTCTGTAAGCTGATAGCAAAGGCAGTGTGGTGATACCTGGTTAAAGCTGTTTTGTGAGGTGTGTTATGATCCTTCAAGTTGAGTATTTCCTTCCTCTGGGGAGAGGGTAACTGTAATGTTCTCTAATATTAGACACAGTGGTAAAGGCCACCCAGAGGGCAGCCCTCCCAGACTCCTTACAGGCTCTAGTACAGCTGGTTGTTGGGTCACACTTGAATCTGAAGTCATTGCTGCTGTGTCGTTTAGCCCATTCCTGATAACGGTCCTAGAGTGGGACTGGTCCTGTCCAGCCTTCCCAGCGTCATAGCTGTGTCCTAAAGAAGTAGTGTGGACTGAAGGCAAAGAACTCAGGTCAAAGCACACAGAGTCCGCTGCAGCTGTGAGTGAGGTCACCTCACAGCAGCCCACAGCACCATAGTATTTCTCTATCTCATGTGACGCCCTCATCCCTTAGCAGACACATCAGGCTTACCTTTCTGCACAGGGCCAAGGGCACACCGTGTTTGTAGCTCCATATGTTTTGGGTCCCCGGGGCTCCTTCATAGCCGTGGAGTTATGATGACCCAGTGGGGAACTTGCTACCGTGGGGCTGGTAGGAAGACCTGCCTGGGCCCAGGGATCCCAACGGGGCCTTTTGTATTGATCACAGGTCTCAGAGCCCCCAGCTTCCATAAGACCCAAAACAGACGACACTTCCTCACAGTCCCCTGCGTCTTCTGAGAAGGACAAGCAGTCCACTTGGCTGCGGACCTTGGCTGGTTCCTCCAATAAGGTGCTATGTGGGAACCTGTCTGGGGTCTTTGGGGAGGGTGCAAGGCTCTTCTTAGAGCCAACTCTGTGGCTCTACTCAGCCTCAGGGGCATAAAGTGGCGTGTTTTTCTGTAGTCACTCACATAGATTTTCTTGACAGAGCCTCGGCTGCACTCACCCTCGCCAGCGCCTTTCTGCTTTCCGGCCCTGGTCCCCTGCAGTGTCTGCGAGTGAGAAAGAGACATCCCCACACCTCCCAGCCTTGATTCGAGACAGGTGAGCAGGGATGGACGGGACTGGACTCCGGTTTAGCAGGCTTTGATGGTGTTGGTGCCTTTCGTCTTAGGATAAACTGCCTAGACCTTTGAAGTCTTGGATGAAGATGCTGAGTTCACAGACAGTATTAAGAATTAGCCTCCATTTAATCCCAGCACTTGGGAGGCAGAGGCAGGTGGATTTCTGAGTTTGAGGCCAGCCTGGTCTACAGAGTGAGTTCCAGGACAGCCAAGGCTACACAGAGAAACTTTGTCTCGAACACCCCACCACCACCACCAAAAAAAAAAAAAAAAGAATTAGCCTCCAACATTCAGGAGGCAGAGGCAACTGAATCTCTGTGAATTTCAGGCCAGTCTGGAATGGATAGCAAATTCCAAGCCAGGCTTGCATAAAGATCCTACCTCTGAAAACATGGAGGTCTAGTTGTATACTGTCCTAACCCAACCTGTCGGGCTTTTGTGGTTCTCAGCCATTTGAATCTTGACCTTGTTAGGTGGAGTAGAGAGAGAAGATGTCCTGTGTCCTGGCTGACTGAACAGGATGCATTCTACAGCTCATGTAGGGGTTTGAGAGGCAGATATACCGTGGCTAAGCATCTGTTTCCTATAGCTTCTACTCCTACAAGAGCTTTGAGACAGCCGTGGCCCCCAATGTGGCCCTAGCACCACCAACCCAGCAAAAGGTTGTGAACAGCCCACCCTGCACCACCGTGGCCTCCCGGGCACCAGAGCCTCTTACTACTTGTATCCAGCCACGAAAGCGGAAGCTGACTATGGACACACCAGGAGCCCCAGACATGCTGACGCCTGTGGCTGCTGCAGAGGAAGACAAGGATTCTGAGGCTGAGGTTGAAGTTGAAAGCAGAGAGGAATGTAAGTGTGGACTGGACTCTGCTCCCCTTGGAGGTGGGGTAAGGGGGTGCATTTGGTATGACCAAGCCAGCATACCCCGCAGTGCCTAATGCTTTGGTTTCTCTGTCTGTCCTCAGTTACCTCCTCCTTGTCCTCGCTGTCCTCTCCGTCCTTTACCTCGTCCAGCTCTGCCAAGGATCTAAGCTCCCCAGGCATGCATGCTCCACCTGTGGTTGGCCCTGATGCTGTAGCCCATGTTGATGCCCCAAGTGGGCTGGAGGCAGAGTTGGAGCACCTGCGGCAAGCCCTGGAGGGCGGCCTGGATACCAAGGAAGCCAAAGAAAAGTTCCTGCATGAGGTGGTCAAAATGCGAGTTAAGCAAGAGGAAAAGCTGACAGCAGCCCTGCAGGCTAAGCGCAGCCTGCACCAGGTAAGGTGGTCAGCAAGGAGGCCCATGAAATACAGGAGACAGCCTCCTTTTCGACTGCCCAAGCCCTCTGGAGGGCCCAACCCTGTGAGGCATTTGCTTCCAGGAAGGCTCCCACAGTGGTCCCAGGGCCACAACTCTCCCTGTCCATGGGCCTCATTAAAGAATTGGTGTGTTTTCTCGGCCATGACAAAGGCCAGCGTGTTCATGGGAGGGAGGAGCTGGAGGTAGGAGTGCTGCCTCTCACTCTGTGAGGAGGTGGCTGATTGCCCAGCAATGTCAGGGATGACCTCTCTGAAGCCCCTTGGAGAAGAGCTGAGGCACCTGGGAACACCACTTCAGAGGTGTGTGTGTGTACTGCTCACTAGATTCCTCTGCACTCACCTCTTCTCTAGGCTGCAGCCTTTCCTCTTGTACCTTCTTTTCACACTATTTGTTTTTCTGACATGAGTAAGGGAGGCCCAGTTCTCCGGCACCTAGGGAGAGTAAGGCGCTCAGCCGATGATGTTCTCCACCAGGGCTCGGCATTAAGGCTTTGCTGCAGGCTCAACCTCAGCTGAATTCACACCTCAGCCTGAGTCTGGCAGCTCTGGGGGCAGCCTCACATGTGTGGGCTTTAACACAACACAACCCTGTCAGTCCTCAGGGCTGCAGGATTTCAGAGTTCTCCTCAGAGTGAATCTTAGTCATTCCCTCATCCTTCCTTGCCTCCATTCTGGGTGGAGGTGTGATTCTCCACATGAGTATTCATAAGGGTCAGGGGTCACACTGCATGCTAACAAGTAGGGGAGAACATGAGAAGTACCAAAAGTAAATGGCTCCATCTGGCTGGGGGCCAACTCCAGGCCTCAGGTGCAGTGTCTGGTGCTATCCTCCGTTCTCATTCAGACACGGCATGTGCACTTGGGAGGGGGAGGTGTGAGGAGGCTCTGCTGCAGCCTGTTAATAATGGAGCCGACAACAGCTAGTCACAGCTCTGTAGGGAAGGACACTGGCAGTTAGGGGAACAGCCTGTCGGGTGGCAGGATGGGTGGGAAGATGCTGGGCTGGCAGTACCTTGAACCTGTTGGCTCCATGTTCTCCCAGGAGCTAGAATTCTTGCGTGTGGCCAAGAAGGAGAAACTGCGGGAAGCCACAGAGGCCAAACGCAGCTTGAGGAAAGAGATTGAGCGGCTCCGAGCTGAAAATGAGAAGAAGATGAAAGAGGCCAACGAGTCCCGGGTGCGCCTGAAGCGAGAGCTGGAGCAGGCGCGGCAGGTCCGGGTGTGTGACAAAGGCTGCGAGGCCGGGCGCCTGCGTGCCAAGTACTCAGCCCAGGTACCTACCATAGTGGATTTGCTGTTAACACTGGCATGTACAGAGAGGTAGCTGCTATTACCAATCCAAGGTCCCCAGTTTACCCATTCCTAGCTGGATGTGAGGTGATGGTATGTCACACCTGGAGACCCTGTGGTGTGTCCAGCAGACCTGGGCCTATTTTCCAGTGCTGGGGACTATTTTCCATAGCCATGGGTGGAAGTCCACCCCCACTAGGACCATTATGGCCCCAGGATACAGGCTTTGCTCCCTGCTGCTGACTTGGGAAGCAAGCTCTAAACTGGGATTGAGATGGGCACGCAATGGCATTTTCTGCAGCTTAGGGCTCCAACCCAGTGAGCCCTTGAGGGAAAAGGTCTTCCCCATTTTCACTGCTGTTTGGTGCTGGTGCTGTGTACTGCTGACCACTCACTTGGCATCCCTTTCAGATTGAGGACCTGCAAGCGAAGCTGCAGCATGCGGAGGCCGACCGTGAGCAGCTTCGAGCTGACCTGCTGCGGGAACGTGAGGCCCGTGAGCATCTAGAGAAGGTGGTGAAGGAGCTTCAGGAGCAGCTGTGGCCTCGGCCACGGCCTGAGCATTCTGGAGGTGAGAGCAACGCTGAGCTGGATCCCTAGCCTGGGCAGTGATTGCGACTGCTGCCACATGAACCTCTATGCGTGCGCAGAGGGCGGTGGGTACGTGGCTTTGCAGGCCCGGCCCATGCCTCTGCAGCCACACAGCACAACGTCTCTACTGTGCCTATTACCAAGCGAGTGTTTGTAACCACATACTTTTGGAATCCACTGCAAAATTTTCTACTGGCCAAGTTCAAGTGAGCAAGCCATGTCACCCAGCTGCAGCCAGAGCTGAGACTGGCTCTGTGGCTTGTAGCTGGTCCTCTGCTTGCTAGAACATTCTAACATTTACACTTTTGTTATAAGCTATTTAAAACCAGTAAGGAGACTTGATATTCAGAAAATCAACATGTTTTTTAATGACTAACTGTAAAAGGCCCCTACACGTGACGCCATCTGGACACCCACTCTGGCGGGGGTGGCACCCACCCACCGCCGTCCTGGGAAGCCATCACCGCTCATCTGTGCCCGCGGCTACAGGAGGCCAGCAGGGGTTTTCTTCAGAGTCTATTTTTTCAGCAACAAGGACCCCAGTCTTCCTGCTGCCGCCAGGAAGAGCAGGGAGAGCGCCGCGTGCGAGATGAGCCCCAACACTGCCCGCCTTACCGCCGCTGCCCCGCCCATCACCATCACCACTAACCCCGCCCTGCGGGCACCAGGAGGCCTGAGCCTCAGTTTGCCCAGGCCCCTGGGTGCCCCTGCCCACCTACACCTTGAGGGGCTGACCTGTGTTAGGCAGTGACCATGGTCCAGTGTGATGTTGTGTTGTTCACACACGCCACCCAGCCACCCATGCGCTGCTTGACCACAGCAACCCCTTCCCGTGCGGCAGACATCACTCCTCGCATCGTGAGCTGAGGCTGCAGCATTGGAACAAAACAGCATTATATCACTTTTCCTTTAAGTTTTTTCTTTTTGTTTTGTTGTTGTTTGTTGTTCATTTAAACATGTATTTAGAACTGCACTTTGTCAGAACCTTCCAGTCCCTTCTTACTCCCTGGTTAACTGAGATTTTTACCAATTTCTAGAGCAGTTCAAACCCTAAGTGCTCAAGCGCTTACACATCCCCTCTGGTGCTTGGTTGAACAAGGGAATCACGAGACAATGAAAATGCAGAGACTGAACTTGGGGGTCGTTCTGTGCCTTCCAGCATCTTGTACAGCAAACCCTGACTTGTCTTTTTACCCCCAAAATACCGTCTTCAGTAGCAACTGAATCTGCCACTGTCAAAATACGTTACTTGCATTTATTCCAAATAATCTCGTTTACTCTTAACTGTTTATGCAAATTGTATAAGGTTTCTTATGCCCAAGCTTGAAAAATGATTTCCCAGTAGACAAGAGGCCCCCACCCATCCTCCAATTGTGTTTATTTACATGAGAAGATCATACAAAAGCCCTCCGCTCTAGTCCTAGCAGGGCAGCCATGAGCTGGGGGAGGTGGAGAAGGCTCGTGCAGGTACAAACGACCTCAAGGACTGTGGCCTGCAACTGGAGACTGCTAAGCCCTGATGTCTGGTGCTGAGGTCGTCTGCAGGGTTTTGNCCTTGGTTTACTGAGGGGGGCTGAGCTGCTGCTGGTCCCCCCTTCTGACGTGCAATGCAAAAGGGACATCATGTATACGNAGCATTTATTTGGAGTTTTTCCTTTGGCTTTTTTCCTCTCTTTCAGTTATGAAACTTGTATGCATGGATTTCACATCTCCATAGCTTGACCCGCCATGGGCATTATGACCGTGTCTCCTAAAGGGTCGGTTTTGTTACGCAACACGAAGAATGCTGTCTCAGCCTTGTTTTTCTAGAGTTGTGTTTTTCAGTCATTTCTTCAAGGAAAACTAAATGATTTAGTTGGAGCAAAGCTTTAAGTGTGTTGGTGTGCTTCTGTGTGGCTGTCCCTGTTGCTAGCAGATCACAGTGATTTGGTCCCGCTCGAGCCTTTGGCCCCAGGGGCACTCACTTTTCTCAGCAGAGCCTCTCCTTGCCACAGCCCTGGTCACCATCAGTTCCCTGGCCTCCCTCCGTGGTCCAGCACTGGCCCCAGTATGCTGTGTATGCAGCAGGGACTCTTTCCCCACATGCCAGAATGACTTGGATCTGGGAAGGATGTGTCATCTCATTAATTGTTCCTCCTGGACCCCTCCTCCCCCTGCTTCCTGTGGGATCAGAGTATGGCTCCTGTTGGCTAGTAGCTTGTGATCTGGGACCTCTAAGGCCAGGTGTCTAGGTCATCCTGCTGCCTCTGCCTCACTCCCGGGCCCCAGTCCTGGGTGAAGTTGGCAAAGCCCAGGGTATCTTGTGCGGCTGCCTCGGAAGGCGGCCCTGCTCACTGCAGGGTCTGCAGTGGCCTGAGGGCAGCCAGGCACTGCATGCCTGTTTCTTTATGAGGAAGGCTGCAAATTTCAGAGAAAGGGAGGAGAGGTCTCCATCGTGTTGGCTGTTGACTCTCCCTGTAGGTTAAACCCTTGACCAGTTTACTCGTTTCTATCCTGGAAGATTTTTAACAAAGGGAAAAAAACAACAGCAATAAGTCATTGGTGAGCAGCTAACTCACACACACCCCCCGACACCCTGCTTTTCATACAGAACTAGCCAGTGTAAAGACGACCCCCATGTAAATACTTTTTCCGTCTCACACCGTTGTATTATAAGTGTACATGGCGACTCCTTTTCCAGAGGCTTTTCTTACCTGTTGGTTGTCTTACCTGTCTAACTGAAGACAAAACGGCTCATTTGCCAGAGGGGACAGAAGCGTCTTGTGGCATTTCCCATGTGGTGGCCTCCATGGCACCCACTTTCCAAGTTCCTACGCAGGTTATCCCCTGTGGTTTCTCCCCACATGCCTACCCTAGGGCCGAGGGGGAGGGGCTCTTGCTTTAAGTCAGAAGTCTCAAATGACATGCTCATCAATTAAAGGAAAAAAAAACCCACCTCAACCTTCATAACTGCCCAACAACCCCCCGCCCGCGCCCTCCAGTCCTACGCTGCTGCTAACGACAATACGACGGCTTACTCTGCTACTCGAGAACTATTTTTATGTAATTAATGTATGCTTTCTTGTTTATAAATGCCTGATTTAAAAAAAAAAGAAACAAAGAAAAAGCTTGGCATATTTATCTATTTCTCTGTGTACCTGTTAGTCCTTTTGCCCTCTCCCCTCCCCACCCCCCAGAAACAGATGACATTGTACAATAAAGGACTTTGTGAGTACCCTGGGTGCCTGCAGCCCCCATGCATGCAGTCAGGTCCTCAGGAAAGGGGGATGGGGGAGGCATCTCCACAGGATAGACCTGGGGCTGTCGGTCACTCAGCTATGTTACCAGGAACTCTGACCTAGGTGACCTTTTTGGACAGGACTCAGCAGTGCTGGACAGATGGAGTGGGCATAGCCCTTCCTGGCAGGGGTTCCACAAGGGTTCTGCTGAATCAACTCCCTGGGGCCAAACAAGTACAGAGGGTAGACAGGGAAGGCCTGAGTGGAAAAGCCCCCATCCCATGGTCTGGCCGAGGTGTCCTACATGTATGGACACAGCTGCCCCACCATACTTAGCTACAACTCTTGAAACACGGCTTCTTGGCTGGTACCAGCTTCTACATTTCCTAAGAAAACTTCCTGGGGACTCCCTATGTAGGGCTGGCAGCTCCCAGGTGGTCCTGGTTCCTGTCCCGTGACTCCTCCCATTCTCATGTCTACTCAGATACACACTGCCTTGCTCACCTCAGTTCAGCTGTGCCTACTTGTCTCCTGGCTCCTTCCTACCTGCCACCAGAGGGCCAAGTGGGCTGTCCCTAGGCCAAGCAAACAAGCCTCTATCTGTCTCTATAATCTATCTTATCTATCTACCTACCTACCTACCTACCTACCTGTCATCTGTCCACCCGCCCACCTACCCATTATGGAAAGTCAGATCCCAGGCTTCAACCATGGGAAACAGGTCCGTGTCCTGTTGTTCTGCAATAGCTGGTCTAGCCAGCCCTGTTCATTCCTACTATGATAAGCCTGTACTTTCTACATATCCCCATGCCTCAAGACTAACCCCTAGTCTTCAAATACTGCCTAGAGAAGAATCACTCCTCACTCAGGCCATCCAGCCCAGACCCTGGCCTAGGCATGCCACCCTATACCTTTCTGGCACCTGCTCTGAAGAGCCTCTTCCTGTCCTGGGGTCAGACTTCTTTCAGGCCAGTATGAGGTAGAGCCAGGCCCAACCATGTCGGCCTGAGCTAGAGGAGGACTCTGCCTGCTCTGCAGGAGTTTTGCCCCTGCCTGGTTTTGGTGGCCTGGGTGTAGGAACTTCCAAAGCCCATCATCACCTACATGGAGGGGGCTCCAGAAGCAAAGAGAGGAAGTGTGGTTTAAAACGCTGGGCATGGAAGGTGTTTTACTGGTCCCCTAGCCCTCTCACAGACACCCAACACATAGCCAAAAACTCGTCCCTCTGCCAGCCAGGTGACCCTGGGGATGGAGTGAGGATGCCCATCCATTCCTGCCACCCCATGGTCCTGGTGACGCATAAGGCCATCTGTGATCAGACCTGTGCCAGGTTGGTAGGTGTATTGGCATCAGGGGCACCAAGCCGTGGAACAGGTGGCCCACTGCAGGCGGGCACAGGCAGGAGGAGTTGGCTAGCTTAATGTCTTCATAGCATCCTGTGCTGGGCCAGGTGTCCAGCTGATCGACATGGACCCTCCTCTTCCTGAGTATGGACCTGGTAGTCCTCACTGGCAGGAAGTTGGGTCCAGGCTCTGGCTCCCATTGGTCTTAGACACTACACCCAAGGGAACCAGGGAACTCAACATGGGGACCCTTCCCACAGTCTCCAGCAGAGACTTGCCTGAGGACAATCCCGCAGCCCCCATATCTGCTCTATGGCAGTTCTCCAATGTGCTTGGCTCTACAGCTAAAGAGCTGGCTAACTAGCCAGACCCAAGCTGCTAGCCCAAGCCCACTCATAGGCAAGCCAGTTTCATATGCTTCCTGGCTCCCGTGCTGGCCCTTGTAAACTGCCCAGTGGTTCACTGTTAACTTTCTGTCAACCCAGTCCTGAAACCCAGAGGATTTCAAGTATCCATGGCCAGTTGACAGTCTGTCCTCAACACTTGAGATTATCCTCAACCCCTCCCCATCTCACAGCTATCTCCCAGAAAGACTTCAGGCTTCCCCTGCAAGTGGTCTCTAATGACAGCAGCTGCTCCTCAGAGGGGACTGCTTCACACTGGCTACTCAAAGGGAAATGTATGTTCTCAGATGCCTGGTGAGCTGGGAGGGAGCTAGCTGCCCCAGGTTTTTGAGGAACCAGAGGAAGTGGCGACTGTCCCCAGAGAGGGAGACAAGGGGCACCTTCGCCCTAGTCCTGCCTACTGCTGGTACTACCAAATGAGATGGTCCTGGGATATAGCTGTGGGTACTGCTAGATCTAGGTACCTTATCTGTGATGGAAAACAGAGGTCTCTTGTCCTTGAGACACCTATCTGTTCTGAGTACATGTGTGCACTGTGTGTGCATGTGAATGGCTGTATATTGGAGACAGGACCGACCATGGGCAGGTGCAGGCCCTGGGGCAGTACTTTAGGCCCACCCCCTACCCTTGGGGAGAGGCCCAGAGCCAGATGAATTTGACCCATCTGGCAGGGCGACAGGGCGGAGCACATCAGGGAAGGCCAGGACATGAAGACTCAGAGATCCTTTGTACTGTGCTCACTTCTGGCCTTGGACACATGGATGGGACCCCTGCCTGCCAGAGCCAAGGCTCATGGGTCACTCATGGGTCACCTTGGGGTCCAACCTCATGCTGCCGCCTACTCGGGATGGACAAGTAGTCCACATCTCTCCCTGTTTCTACGGAGTAACCACTTCAGTGAGGTTACTGGTGGTTGTTGAGGAAGTTGCTACCATCAAGTAGTGAAGGTGAAGATCTGCTGTACTGAGGGGCTGACCATCATCAGCTTTCCCCACACGTTTCCCCTGTGGCCTAGGTTACCAAGGCCCCCAAAGGCTGAATACTGCAGCTCCACTAAAATCCCCCATTAACAGTGCTTGGTGGCTTCGGGTCAGAAAGCACTAAGGCCTGAGCTGGCAGCCCAAGGTCCGACAGACAAGGGGTTGTCCTCCACCCGGGCATTAAGGGTGGAAAGCCCTGTTGGATCCACGGCCTCCATCCAGTGCGGTGTTCACCCACCAAACAGGCTTCTGGCTTCGTGCGGCCGTCCGCAACACTTCTCCAGGAGGAGGGAAGGGCGCGGCACAGAGACGCCCTGGAACCGCCGCGCCCTTCAACTTCCCACATTCCCGCTCCTTCCTACGGGCGGGGGCGACCGTGGTCTGCAGCTCTGCTAGGCTCCTGCTAGCCCGGGGTGAGCTGACCCCGGAGGCGACTGCTGCGGGGAAGCGCGACCGCGCGGGCTTCCTACGGTCCGACCGCAGTCCCAGCCTGCGGGATCATTCCTGGACCCCAAGTCCCGGCAGCTCCCAAAGCCTGGGGCCCGCGGCTCCAGCAAGGCATGCCCCGCCCACGGGCCGCGCGGCCTCCGCCTCGCCCTGCTACCCGCGTGCGCTTCCCTTCCCCCGCCCGCCGCGGATTCCGATGGGCTGGGCCCGGGGCTTCCGGCTGCGAGGAGAGAGCTCGGCCCTGCGGGACCAGCCCGGCGCCGCCCCACGCGCAATCCGACTTCCTGCGGCGTCGGGCCCCAGGGACCCAGGGTCAGAGTCCTCGGGATCCGCCTCCGAGCATGCGTTCGTGGTCTGCATAGAAGGATCGTGCTCTTTTGAGGAGGTTCTCGCCGGCCTTGCCACGGGGTGCAGCCTATGTGTTTATCTAAAATGGGGTCTGGTCGCCTTAAACAACTCTCTGCTGCTAGTCACTTCACTCCTGCCCCAGTGAATGTCCCAAGACAGGATCCCGCGCCTGGAACCTGCAGTTGCACAGGCGGTTTCCTCTGCCTTCATAATCCACCCCGGCAAAACCCACGGGACTGGTGAATATGAAGTTCCACCTGTCACCTGATCAGAGTGCATAACACCCCACACTGGGATCGGAGTGTGTAGAACTCTTACCCAGCCCTTAGCCAAGTCCTTGTCCCCATTCCAGGGCAAGAGACCACCTGTTAGAAGCAGGCAGGGCTTTTTCTCAGCACCTGACAACCCCCACAGAAACTGGTCCACACAAATAATTCTCTCATGAATCATGAAACTCTTGGAGGACCAGATGTGCCTCTAGTTGTTGAGGTCCCTAGGGAGGTTTGCTGGGGTCCTGGGAGGTGGTCCTGGGTCCTTGGACAGAAGTGTGTGTGGGTTGGCAGCTGAGTTAAGGTATGATTCCTGAAATTTATCTTAGGAACATTTCTGGCTGACAGCAGGATATAGGATGCCCTCAGTTGGTCCAGCCCCACTCGAACCCTGACACCAAGACACTGGGCCCTTGGGCTATAGCCCAGGATCCCCATCCAGTAGGGGAGTGTTGCAACTCTAATCTTGGGCTCCTCGATGGTGTACCTGATTCAGAGGTCATGGTTTAGGAGCCTGGGGTGGGTCTGCCCTCCTGTGTCTCCTAACCTGTATTATACTAAGTCAAGGAGGGAGGCTCCCTGTTCTACCAGGGATCCAGCTGCCAACCTGAGGCCTTTGTGTCCTGATTGTCTACAGGACAAAGGTCTGAGAATGGCATCATTGCCAATGCCATGGGATGAATACAAGAGGTGACCCTGTCTGGCCATTGCAACAGGGCAGACTATCTCCTCCTCAGGTTTCATTTTATGCAGAGAGGAGCCTGGACAGAGTCCCTGTGTGTGTGGGGGGGGGGGTGCCCATACACTCTGCTGTCCCGTTCTTTTGTCTGACTCCTGAAGACCTACACAGGACCAGCAGTTCCTCAGCCATGGGCAGTCCCTTCCACACCTGGCCTCCAAACTCCCCCCAAACCTGCCCCCTTCCCTCTGGCTGTGAGGGGCTGTCTGAGGCCGTTCTTTCCCTGAGGAAACCTGAGCAGAAAGGGGCAGGCTTGCCAGCCACCGCTGAAAATTGTCTCCTCCATAGTGGTCTTGCTGGGATAGGCCTGTGGGCTGCCCTGACACTATCTAGGATCAAGGGCTCCCAGTGAACTGGCAGAGCTGGCCAGGCTGTAGGAACCAGTCTGGCAGGCTTGGTCCTGGAACCTCCAGGAAGCCCTGGCTGGGAGGGGCCCAGGCAAAGCACAGCTGGCCTCACACCCTCCTGGCACCAAGACCAGGCAACCTGCCCGGGCTGTAGACAGGCCTTGGGGAGGCCTCCCCCGGGAGTATCCTGAGTGACCAGCCTGACCAGTGGGAGGAGCTACGGCCACCTGTGCCAAACCTGCCCAGGGAGAGCGTGGCACAGACCAGGCAGTCAAGCCTAGTTCCAGGCTGTGTTCTGGTCATGCTGTCCTCTGTTGACCCCAGATGTGTCCCAGGTGGCCTGGTGAGCCAGCTCTCTGAGGTGCCTCTAGATGCTTGGGTCTTGAGGGGCACGCAGGTCTTCCTTTGAGTCTTTCTCCTTCCTGTCTCCTTGCCACCTGTCTTCCTTCCTTGAACTTCCTTCTCTTTTACCTCCCATCCCCATCTATCTTTGTATCTCACACAAGCACACGTGACAGTGCCCTGCCTTGACACTCAGTATCTTATCTGTTAAGTGAATGAGGGGCAGACCAGTAGTCTCCTCCCTGGAGGGGTCAGAGGTTAGAAGGCAGCACGGGAGAGGAAGGCCTTCCCCTGGAGTTGCGGCTTCGCTCTGGGCTGGGGTGGGGAGAGTGGTCCGCGCCCTCTGACTTGTCCAACCTCCTCCTCTCGCTGGCCCCTGCAATTCCCAAGTGGGGTCGGCATGTTTGGAGTGGTGGTTTGAGACCTGAGGGCTACTAGTTCCCAGAGAGGAGGTACCCAGAGGCTCTGTCATACTCCCACCAGGTCTCCAGAGACTGCTGCTATGCTCACCTGTATCAGCCAAAGAGGCTGACTCTGCACAGTTCCTGTCAGGCAGTGCTGGTGATCCAAAGCCATGGAGACCAACGACCTAGTCCCTCCCACCCATGGAAGAGAGACTACCCAGGCAGGACAGAAGCGACGGCTGTTAGTGTACTAGGCACCAGGTCTCTGGATAGAAGTGAGACCACCTCATTCTGGGCGCTGTGGCCAGATCTGTATGCATTCAGCTTGGCCACAGGCTGAAGTTTCCCAGACAAGACAGAGGGTAGCCTGGGGGAAGTCACCCACTGGGCATGTGCTCCTGTTGGGTCTCCATCCTAGCTCTGACCATCATAGAAGAGGGGATCCACAGGGGATGGACAAACCTGGAGTGGGGCTTACTGGCTGGCAAAGCCTGAGTCCTGGGAACTGTACCCCTAGCCACCTCCAGAAGGCCCCCACCCCCACCCCCACCTGCCAGAGCTGACTGGGATTATAAGTGTGTATCACCACAGCAGCCATTTCTTTTCCTTTTGAGGGGCTATTTATTTATTTATTGAAACAGGGCTTCTCTGTGTAGCCCTGAATGTCCTGGAACTTGTTCTGTAGACCAACCTTGTTCTGCTGGCCAACCTCAGAGATCCACCTGCCTGGGATTAAAGGTGTGCACCACCACAGCCCAGCAGTGGCTTTTTATTTTTTCTGTGAGCTCTGGAGAATGAACTCAGGTCCTCCTGCTTGCAAGATGAGTGCATTACCAACTAAGCTATCTCCTCCATCCTGAATTTAGTCTCTGCTCTTCTTCTTTTAAGATAGGATCTGTCTATATTGCTGAAGCTGGACTTGAGTGGACAATGATCCTTTCAACTGCTGGGATTACACATTACCAGATCTGGCTCTAGAATTCTTCTTGGGTATTCAAGTTTCGTGTGCTTGGACCGCTTGGCAGCAGGGCACTGGGTGGGGGAGGAGTTGCAAACAAGAAGAGCATCTGCACCTGTTCCTGTCCTGGCCACATGGAGGGCCGGGCCAGTTCCAGTGACCACAGTTCTCAGAAGACCAGCCGTTACTGGTGCAGTTACACTTGGCCAGAAGAGGCAGTGTCTGTCTGGATATTGTGGCTACCCCTAATGTCCTGAGACAAGGGTAAGAAGCCGGTGTCATCTTAGAACCTCAGTGGCTGTGTCAGGAAGCCAGAGCAGGAAGCCTGGGGTCTTGCCTGGACCACCAGACCCTGAACAGCTGGTAGGCTTGCTGATGACTGTGTAGGCGGCTAGCCTGGAGCTGTTTGCAGAGGCTCTGTGATGGAAAGCAGCCCCACCTGGCCTGCCTTGCTTGCCAGAACAGACCTGATGTCAGCTGAGGAGCCACTGTGGCACAAGCCCCGCCTGCCATACCCACATGGAACTGCGACTGCAAGTTTCCTGACTTTCAAAAGCTCAGCATGCTTTGGGGAGTTAAATACCAGAGGCTGCCTGAGGATGGGCTGGGAAACGGCAGCTGTGGCTGCTCACTCCCAGCCATTTTCCTTCCTAAATTGAAACATCATTTTCTTTGTTTTTCTTTTGACAGAAATTTGGTTTCATCTGGAGGAGGAGGAGGAGGAGGAGGAGGAGGAGGAGGAGGAGGAGTCTACAGAATGTCTGCCTGAAGGGCAGACTTGAGAAGTGATGCTCACAAGTAGTTTAGGAGATAACAGTAGAGGGCAGGTCCAGAGACCTCCTGTGACCTGGTGAAAAGATGCTTGTGGCTGGCCCAGGGGGTTGGGCCTCCTCAGCAGCCAGTGTGTCCCTTCAGCAGCAGTTATGAAATTTCCCCCCTCCCATGACCCTACCTTACCACTGCTGGGGATGACCAGGTAAAGGGGCCCTCTTCACTCTGCGGTGCTAGGGAACCTGAACTTGAGGCTGTTCACGCTGGACAGCCTAGTTGCCCCCAGCTCTTGCCTTTACAGAAATCTGATGTAGATCCCCATGGCCCTGGGAATAATGTTGGTGGGGCAGATATGAGGGTCCTCAGAGGGCACTGGGATACTGAGCCCCTACCTGTATCCCATAAGACTCCAACCCAATGCAGTGCTAGGGCCAAGGGCCTGCTAGAAGGAGCCCCACAAAAGGTGCTACTCAGGGTTGATATTTAGAGTTTTATTGACATCAGTAGCTGTGGGGCTCACGTGGACCAGCCCTAACTCTCAGGTTGTTAGAGGATGTGGTCCCCAGGTGAAGCAGCATCAATCTCCATTCAGGGAAAGGTGGCCTTTCCTTGAGGGTATTGCTGCCTCTTTTATGTCCAACAGCCAAGAGTGGCCTCTAGTTTAGAGCTTCTGGGTGACCTTCAGGGACATGGGGCCAGTGGGTGTCCCCCTCGGCTAAGATCCGCAGGTGTTTGAAGGTGGTGGGCAGCCTGTGGCCCAGGAAGGGAGGGCTGGTCACATCACAGACCATAAGCACATACTCTCCTGTGAGGGACAGGCAGGGGTATCCTCAGGCTAGTGTGTCCACTAGAGCCCAGGCTCTTCACCCTCCCTTGGGCATCTCTGTCATCAGCCCTGTCATCTCTGCCTGCCACAGACAGCCATCCTGAGGCTGGGTGTTTGGTTAGCAAGCATTTGGGCAAAGCCACAAGCTTTTCAGACCTGGATCTGAAGTAAGCAGTGGTGTGGGGAGAGGACAGATATACAGACAGCCCTCAGGGTCAAGCCACAGAGACCCCTGCTCCCAAGTGCTAATGAGGCCAAGTGGCTGAGTCCTTTTGTAAATACTTGACTACATTGTTTTTGGAGAAAACACATTCATTCATTTTCTCTAAATATTTAAGAAATAGCTGGGCCTCTGAAGGTTTGAAGTGCCTGGTGGGGTCCTGAGGCCCTGGAAGGGGCTGGGAAAGCCCTAGGGGACTGGAGGGGTAGAAAGCCTTGAGGTCTCTGGTGGGGAGGGAAAGCCTGGGGGACTGGGGGAGGGAAAGCCTGGGGGCTGGGGGAAGGGAAAGACTGGAGGCAGGAGAGGGAAAGCTTGGGGAACTGGGGGGAGGGAAGGGGGAAGCACAGGAGGGAAAGCACTTTTCCTTTCCACAGTCTGTAAACTGTCTGGAGAGCTTCAAAGTTGGAGAAACCATAAAAAAGAAAATAAGAAATAACAAAAAGGGAAGTTGCCATAGAAACAGCCCTCTCTCCCTCCCCTGAGCCCGCTGGGGCTGGCACCAGAGTGTGGAAAAAGCTCCTTGGCTGGCCCAGGCTCACACCAGGAATGTGGCGGCAGCTGAAACTGGGTTGGGGCAGGCTCCCACCACCAAGCACAGCAGAGCCCAGCCGAGTGACATTCCAGCCACTGAGCAAGTAGTTACCCTCCACTCTGGCTCAGCTAAGGGCTGTGCCTTCCTGGACAGGACAGGATGAGAGTGGGCCTGGGGGCTGGAGGAATTTGCTTGGCCTTGGGTCAGTTTCTTTAGAGAAAATGGCTCCAGGAGGCCCATGAACTGGGACTGGGGTGCTTGAGGCGGGGGGGGGGGGCGCACATTGTATCAGTAAAGCACCGGCAGCAGGCCAGCCCCGCTCTGGCAGCTGGAGGAAAGCCCTGCATAGCGACGCAGCCACAGTGTTCCCAAGCAGCCCATCTCTAGGCGTTCCCAGGAACATGCAGCTGCACCAGGCTGGGCCAAGGGTGCTGGCCTGGGGAGCCAGTGTGAGCTCACGGCCACGGCCGCTGAACCAGGCCACAGGCCTGATCTGACCTTGTTCCTGGGCCTGTCCCCCATCAGATGCACAAGGCTGGTATGAGCAGCGCTGGCTGGTGGCTGCACTGGAGGCCTGGACCCGAAGCCACATTGTTCAGTCGTGGGCTCCAATCCTGTCCCCCAGGCCAGCTCGGCCAGCTCTTGCTGAGGGGCTTGGCTGTCACCTGGCTTTGCTCTGTGTGGCACCCTCAATCTTGGAGCTGAAAGATCCTTCTCACTGTACAGAGGTGATGGGGGCTTCACCCAGTGCCAATCTAAAGACTCAGCAGTGGGTGTGGGTGGGAATGCTCTATCCACTTCTGCCCCCTGTTCGAGTCTCTTTCTAGTAGAGCCCACCAGCAGAGCTGCAGGCCCGGGCTCACCCTGACCTCAAGGCCCTGCCAGAGCTGTGAGTGGCTGATTTCTTAGGCTTCCTATGACCCTATGTGAGATGGGTCTCGTGGCCTAATGGCCTTCCACCAGGATGTTAGAGATGCTGGAACAAGGCTGATTTCTTGGGCCAGGCAGACAAGCACCTACGCTTCTTTGGACCTATATCACCCTGGGCCCTTCTAGAGGAGAGAACTTTGTCTACAGAAGTTCATTTCTGAACCGGGTGTGGTGGCGCATGCCTTTAATCCTAGCACTTGGGAGGCAGAGGCAGGCAGATTTCTGAGTTAGAGGCCAGCCTGGTCTACAGAGTGAGTTCCAGGATGGCCAGGGCTATACAGAGAAACCCTGTCTCAAAACACCAAAAAAAAAAAAAAAAAAAAAAAAAAAAGTCATATTTCTGTCCTATGCTCTGATGAAGTCAAAGCCTTGTCCTCCCCTGCTCTCTGGGACTGGGCCTCTCTAGCATGGTGGGGAGGACCCAGGCTTGACTGCTCCCCAAGACCAAGGATAACTTCACAATAAGGCCCAGCTTGGGCACTGCCCAGACCCTAGGATTATGACAGCTCTGAAAAGGCCCTGGACCAATGATCCTTTTCTCCCATGTTGGGTTCTGCTGGCTGAGACCTTAGAGCCTACAGACTGCTCTTACTGTCCACAGGAGGGTCGGATATACCAGTATGCAGGGATTCTGTGCTAGGGCGTGTGAGGGTCTGAGGATCTGAGACTTGTGGCCATGCTGTGTTTCCCATGCCCTTCAGGTTCAGCTGCTGATGGTGGCCTCGCTGTCATCTGGTCCTTTGTTAATTCAGCCACCACCATCTTGGCAGCTACTCTTCTGAGATGGTAAGGAGGGCCCATACCTCTCCCCTCCACACACACTTACTTATCCAAGCCTTCTGTACTACCTCACTCTCAGCTTTCTGGAACATTCTTCTTCTCTGAGAATCTTCCTAGAGGCCTCACAGCCTCAGCCTCCTCCTTTCACGTAGGTCTGGAAGTAGCTTGTGAGGTCCCCCCTACCCACGACCCACACACCTCCATCTACCTCTGTGATACCTGGGTGTAGGCCTTCCCTGGGCCACTGTCACCACCCACAGGCCCAGCCCCCAGGCACTGTTTGCCTCCATCTTTGAAAATACAGTGATGGACTTCTTCATGGTCCACATCTAAATACCCACCTAGATATGCAGCTGTCGATGGCTCTACTGTGGTCCCATCATGCCTGTGGGGAGCAAAGGAAGGCCCCTGAGTATTCTGGCAATCCTCTTTGTATTGATTCCACCCAAATCAAGGCCAACAGTTCTGGGGCAAATGCTGGGCCCTGGGATAGCAGAGACTGTAGTGTCTACTGTGTGTGTCATGCTTCTCTGTGTCTCCTCTTGGAGAGCTCCCTATAGGCAGCCCATTCCTGGTTCCCTGCCCTCTAGGCCCCACCTCGGGGCCTCATAATCCCAAAGTTGCTGGGCAGGTGTGTAACAACCACCCTATGACCTTGACCAATCTTGCTTCCTCAGAACCAAGGTATGGCTTTTGGGATGCTAGAGGCTCTCATACCCAGACTAGTGTGACGGAAGAGGAGCTGGGAGCTGGTCAGAGAACAGCTTGGGGGTTGCCAAGAAATACATTATCTTTCAGAAAGAAGTGACTCAAGGGGCTGGGGAGATGGCACAGTCAGTAAAGCTGTTGCTTTGCAAGTAAGAGCACCCAAGTTAAATCCCCATGTAAGAACGCCAGACATGGTGGCATGTGCCTGTAACTCTAGCACTGTTGAGGAGGAGGAGACAAGAGGATCTCTGGGGCTTGCTGGTCAACCAGTCTGGCCTGATTGCTGAGGTCCAGGCCAATGAGAAACCTTGTCTCAGAGGAAGTGGGTAATGTTCCTGAGGATGGATTCCAAGGTTGTCCTTTAATGTGCACACACACACACACACACACACACACACACTAAAAAGACCTAAAAAGACGTGACTTGAGGCTGAGGCACCTTTGTGATCCCTCCAATAAGCAAAAGGCAAGTGTCACCTGGGAGACTCCTAACTGGGAGAAGTAGAGGGACAGATGAAGATGGAGGGAAGAGAGAGGCCTGGCTCTGGAACCCCTAAGCAAAGGCTCTCCTCTGGCTCCTGTGTCTGCAAGAAGGACCCTCACCACTGCCCACAGGATCCAGGAGAACCCTGTGGGACTCCCAAGGTCCAAACCCTGTCTGATGCATTCTTCAGACTGAAGCCCGAGCCACACACACCCGTGGGCTTTGAAAGCAGCCAATGAGGGCTGGTCCAACTTTGGAGACACACCCCAAAGGACCAGCTGCCCGGGTGGGTCATCTGAGGAGGACCTGGCAAGGCCCTGATGAATGTGGCCAGTACACGTGGCAATATGGGTCCCTCTGGCACATCCCGGGGTTAGGTCTCTGAATCAGGTTTGCGGAGCCTCTCCTGTTTCCCGACTGGGAGGGGAGCAGGGTTGGGGGTGGGGGATGAGGGTGCTGGCTCCATGTAGACACCTGGCCTCAATCCCAGATGGTCAAGCCGAGCCGCGTGCTGAGCGATGGGTCTCTATGGATGAGGAGGAGCCTCAAAACTACAGCGGCTGGGCCTCCCTGGCCCTGGCCCTGGCCCTGGCCCTGGCCCTCCATCCGGGACAGCTGATTTCCTGTCACTAGTGGCTCAAGGTGGCCAACAGCCAGTGCAGAGCTAGGGACAGTGTGGAGGGTCCCTGTCCAGGTGGGGCTTAAGTACCAGCGGGTTCTGATCCTTTGACAAACTTAAAAGACCACATGCCTGGTTTGGGTGATAAAATATTAAAGACAAAAGATTTTTAAATGACTTCATTTTAAGTAGGGAAAACTGGCCTCAGCTGGACCGGAGCCACCTTAAAGGAGAAGAGATGATAATTTAGTAGCAGGAATAACTAGAGGCCGCAGGCTTTAAGAGAAATGAAGGGGGTTACAAGAACCCGGAGAGTTCTGGGAGTTTTTAAGAGATCTCCGGGGCTTTGAAGAAGCCAGACAGAGGCAGGCAGGAGCTGGCGTCTTGAGGGGCCCTCAGAGCCGGTGGTTAACTGGGCAGTGGAGGGAGGCATGTGGTCAGGCCTCAGGCCAGGAGACCTGAGAGACCTGAGAGAGACCAGGAGACCTGAGAGATAGTTTGAGAGAAGAGGACCATTCTGTGGAGCCCGGCAGCCGTGTCAGGGAGAGCTTCAGGTAGGAATGGTGTGTACATCATGAGCTCCACGGGGGGGGGGGGGGTCAGAACACAGATCCTGAGAGACATTTCTTGTAGCCCAGCTGAGGAGACAGTTGCCAGCACTGGGCAGGGAGGGGCCCATAAACTGGGCTGGTATCCTTAGTAAGCTGGAAGTGCTACATGACCTTTTCGAAGAGTTTCTCCAACTCCCCTCTGTGTGTGTGTGTGTCTGTCTCTTTCTCTCCATACACACACACACACACACACACACACACACACACACACACACACACACACGTGTGTGTGTGTGTGTGTGTGTGTGTGCGATTTTCTCCCTCATTCTTTTTGAGATGGAACGGGGTGGGGGAGGGAAGTCTCACATACCCCGGCTGCTCAGGCTGGCTCTGAGCTCCCACCCCGGCTCCCACCCGCAGAGCGCTGAGATTACGTGTGTACACCAGCATGGCCAGTTTGTGGGGTGCGGAGCACCGAACCTATGCGCACACTCGGTAAGCGCACTGCCAGCGGCGCTGATGTCTTCAATGCCGTTTTGAAGTGAGGTCTGTGTCGCCCACCCTGGCCTGGAATGCTGCGTGCTGGGACCTCAGGAATGCTTGCCCCATCATGCTTTGTTATGATTGGGACTCGTGGTATGAATTTTCATTTCCACTGAAAAGTTTTAGAAGTCTGTCCTAGTTCAGAAGTTTGAATCCCAGCATTTGTAAGGTGAAGGCAGGAGGGTTAGGAGTTCAAAGCCATTCTGGGCAATCTGAACCTCTAAGAAGCAAGGCTGGTAGTGGGTGAAGGTATTTGCTACATAGGCCTGGTGACCCTTTGACCCCATGATGAAAAAGAAGACTGACTCCTCAAACTTGTCCTCTGACCTCCTTGCTCAGGCTGTGGTGTGTGCTCACAGTCTCACAGTCAAATTGACATACAAAATAAAAATATAAAAATTTAAAATTAGGCCAACAACAACAACAACAACAAAAACCTTGGCCATCATTTCTCCT
Organism: Mus pahari; assembly: GCF_900095145.1. Lineage (NCBI taxonomy): Eukaryota > Metazoa > Chordata > Mammalia > Rodentia > Muridae > Mus > Mus pahari. The sequence goes on along the minus strand of NC_034595.1, from coordinate 106,025,834 downwards.
GAGCGGTTTTTCCTGTTCCCTCCCCTTCTGGAGTCTTTAGCTCCCCGTGTGTCTCAGCTCCTGGGATGACTTGGAGACCACCTTCAGGTCAGCACAGCAGTTCCTCAGGAAGGGCCTCACTCTGAATGGGTCTGTTTCATTCCCGCCAGCTTTGGGATTATTTTGAGGGCGAGTGTGGTATTCAGGGCCTCACTCGCACATGTTGGGTCCATGCTCTTTACTGAACAGAGCTCCACAGGCTCCTGCTAGTTTGACTTGAGGCTTTTCCCTGCCCCTCAGCCCCTCAGCTTTCCTGGTGAGCATAGAGTCCAGCTGCAGCATCCTCATGCTCCTCAGCAGCGCGCGCTCTCTCTCTCTCCTCCTCCTTCTCTCTCTCTCTCTCCTCCTCTCTCTCCTCCTCCTCTCTCTCTCTCCTCCTCCTCTCTCTCCTCCTCCTCCTCCT
>NC_034595.1:105996795-106025207 GCF_900095145.1 Mus pahari | reverse complement strand
TTCTTCTTCTTCTTCTTCTTCTTCTTCTTCTTCTTCTTCTTCTTCTTCTTCTTCTTCTTCTTCTTCTCTCTCTCTCTCTCTCTCCTCCTCTCCCCCCCCCTCTCTGTCATTTCTTTGGTCTTGATGGACTCATTATGGGCTGTGTATTTCTCTGTATCCTTTGCTTGCTTGCTTGCTGACTTATGTAGTGGTGTAGGGGTAGAGTCTGGGGCCTCCAGGGTGCTAAGCTAATAACCCTCAGCCCTTTCCAGTCTCTCTTCAGACTTCACATAGTATGGATTGAGGTCCCTCTGCACCCACAGAAATGTTCTTGACATTTAGTCGCTTCGAGATGGTGCCTTCCATCTTGGTTTTGCTTTTAGGGTTTGTTGGGTGTCGTTTAAGTTCAGGGTAATTATTCTGAACTACTAAGGGAACTCTGCCAGTACCCTGTGTTTCCAGGTCTCCAGCTGGGTGTTTTCCACCCTGCACACAGGTGGCTCTGTCCTGGGGCCTGTGTACACTGACCTCGGCTCTACTGGCTGACCAAGGCTCATCTTTCCTTTTCAGTTTTTCCAGACAGGGTTTCTCTGTGTAGCCCTGGCTGTCTTGGAACTCTCTCTGTAGGCCAGGCTGGCCTCACTCTTTGCCTTTTCACAGGCTCCCAGCTCTGTCTCTTCCCCTCAGGAGACTCCCAGACTTGCCTGGATTCTCATCCCAGCCCTGCAGCCTGGAGACCCTCCTTGATTGTTTCCATCCCTTGGGGCTCCCTACCCTTCCCTGACTGACTGGCACTCCCTACCTCTAGTTTTTAGCTGCTGCTTCTTCATTTTTGAGGGGACAGGTCCAATCCCACATATTCTGTCTTTGCTGGAAGCAAAAATGTGTTGCCATCACTATAGCCCGATACCAGAGGAGGGAGCCCAGTGAATACCAATTCACCTTCTGGGAGCTCAGCAGATAGGACAGGTGCCAGCTCTCAGTGAAGTCCAGGCATGGGTACTGCCCTATCACCTGACATGGTCCAAGGGTACAAGTCTGAGGGCAGATGCTTCTCGGCAAAGAGGAACGTTCTGATGCTCACCCCCAGAGGTCACTGAATGGGTACACTCATGCTTGCCCAGAATTCTACCATCAGCGAGACAGACTCAGCTTCGGAGAAGCCTGTTCCAAGCTGCAGAAGGTCACAGGTCCAGGGGCCATGGGGCCTCTGTGGAGCAGGGTGACTAGTAAGTGCTATTTCTCTGGGTCTTTCCCTTCGAGACCACGTGGGCTCTGCAAGAGAACACTGGCATCAGAGGCACATGGAGGCTGTCAGCTTGAGGCATGGTAGGAGGCTGGTCCCAAACTGACTAGACACACGGCAGAGCCTCCTCCGTACCCACACTGTCACCTGTCCCAGCAGCTTGAGGTACAGTCGGGGCCTCACATGGGTTCTCCGTCCTAGCTACTGTCGAGTGATGGAGTCAGCGGGGACACACATTCCTGCTTCCTGCAGCATCCTTCAACCGCAGTACCAGGGCGTGCTTGTAAAGGGCACTGTGGGGCTCTGTGGCCTCGTGGAGTGGGCCTGTACAGTCAGATCTCACAGAAGAGCAGAAACAGCAAAACGGGGTTCAGGCGATAGAGCTTCAGCCAGAGCCCGGACACAGAGGCTATGCCTTTCTGCCCATAGCTGCACTGGCTTGGCCCTCAGTGGCTACAGAGCGGGCTTCACAAGCCCTGCAGGAGCCCAGTGAGTCCTAGACTCCAGGCTAGAAGGAAAGTTGCCACATGGGTGAGAGGTACAGGTTCCTTGGCCTCTGAATCCATCTGAACCTCCGGGTCAAGGCCAGAAGCCTAAGCAAATGCTTGGGTCCTTAGAGGCTGGGTACATCCACGCCCCGCACTATCAGACCATGACGGTACAAAGGCAGCTTTCCAAAGATACAGCCTAGGCCACACTGGATATGAGCCCCAGGGCTTCTATAACCGCCCGAGACTCCAAACCAAAGTTCCAAAATTAGAACTGTCTCACACACGCACGCACGCACACAAACGCCGAAGCTGTCACGGAGTTTCTAAGGAAAGGGATGGCGGTTTGAGAATTTGGTCAGTGATGTCTGTGCTCCTACCGGCAGGGCGCTGATTCCAGTCCTGTGATCCCTTCTCCTGGATACAGGCCAGGCTGGTCATGCACCACCTCCATGAGGCCCCAAACAGAATAGAGGGCTCAACCAAGATTCTGGACAGCCATGGATGGTTGTGCATGTTTCCCAGGCCATAGAGCCGGGGCTTAATGATGTCACCCTCCTGCGCCCTGTCCCAGGAGGGAAGCCCAGTTCATTCACTTTGTTTGGAGGGGGATACCTGCTCAGCTGGGGAAGAGGCCCTTGACAGTGGCACAGGAGGGGTTAAGGTTGCTGTCCTGTGCGAATTCTGAATTCTGCCTGGGTTGTTATCCCAGCACCAGCACAGGCAGGAAACAGCCTGCTGTGTGGGGGGTGCCAGGAGCCAGGACAAAGGCACATCCGAGGGCCAGCTGCTCCTGCCTAGCCCTCACACCTGTTTCAGTTTGTTACTCCTTCTTGGACAGGACAGGGCTCATTTTTCAGTCCTTAAAACTTTTTAGAGGAAGCTGGGAAGATGGCTCAACACTTAAATGCACCTGCTGCTCTTGCAGAGGACCGGAATTTTGGTTCTCAGCACCCACATCAGGTGCCTCACGGCCATCTTCTAGCCCCCCCTCTGGGGATCTGACACCCCCATTTGGGCTGTGCCAGCAATTTCACACGTTTACATGCAAGTGTGCACACACTTTAAAAAAAATACACATCCCGAATGAAAGAGGGAACTAGGAATTCCTTCAGCTCTCCTTCTTCCCCAGGGCTTTCTGCAGAGCAAGACACCGGCTGCTCATGCAGGCAGCTGGGTGACAAGAGGGCCATATGGGCCCAGGCAGCCCCAGAGTCACATGGCGGAACTCCTACTTCACCTTGTGCCTTCACTCCGGTGCCTGCACAAGGGCCTTACCACACAGGGCTGCCCAGCTCCCCATCTCTGGGGTGCTGATCTCCCTCCTGGGACAGACCTGGTCATAGCACCCCCATGTTCCCTGCAGCTATGCTATGGGGACCTCAACCCAGGGCTAATGTGAGGTCCACTGCTCTGCATCAGCCAGGAAGCATACATCCTGCAGACAGATGCTCAGTAGGAGGGCACAGGTGAGCTGCAAAGGGCTGGGGAAGGGAACAGGCAGGTGCCTGTGTTGTCAGAACCACATCTTGGGGGTGTCTGGGTCTACTGGAGATCATTAAAAGGCATTTTCCCCCGGAGTTCCCCAGCACGGCTCGTATGGGAAGCAGAGAGGAGCGAGGTGCCCGAAAGTGCATTCAGAATCAGCCTCAGGGCGAGCCAGGCCTGCAGCATCGTGGCATCAATAGGCTGGGTGATCTGGCAAGCAGGGACTGAAGTGGGCAATGAGGAGCTATGAGACCGCTTCCCTGTGTTTCATCCTTACCCAGCAGGCCGGCGATCTCCCTCACTGGGCCCTATACACAATGACTGGGTGCAAGAGCCTCTGAGGCTGTGAGTCTACTGGGCTGTGGACCTGGGGTGTGCTGTCTCTGTTGGCTGTGGGATGCACGGCTGCCTTAGCATGTCAGAATACGTCCAGGGCTCAGTGCCACCTCTGCACTACACTGTTTCAGGCTCCAAGCCAGTGGGTTCTTGCCCAAAAGGTCCTGGTACTGTTGTGTTGTGGCTGGAGGCTACTCATTGGCTTGCTGTGAGGCAGCCTTGCCTGTGGCAGCATCTAGAAGCCCCAGGTTCAGGGCAGGTGGGAGCCTGGGATTCCAGTATCTCCCTACCATGAGTGTTTGCTGCTTCCTTAAGGGGGACAAGAGTCCAGTGCTAGGTACACAGTGGCCACCTACAGCCAGCTCAGAGGGCTGCCTGTCATCAACTATCTTTTCAAGTATATAAAAAAAAAAATTAATTGACTCCATCTGTGTTGGCCTAATGACTGATTAAATGACTAATCATGAAAATCTTAATTAGAACCATTTCCCTCAGAGCTGAGGAGGGAGGAGGGACCCTGACAGTCTCGAGCATGTGTCAGGCACTGGGTGAGCGGGTAAGAGACCCAGCGTGCAATCGGCCCCAAGGTCGTCTGCCAGGCCTTCCCATGTACGTTCCTCAGAGGCTGGATGTGTGTCAGCCCCCTCAGTGGTGGGGCTGCAGGCAGATGCATTCTTTCCATCGCAAGGCATGCAGTTAGAGTTCCTGGGGGGAGTGTAACCAGAGCCCTTCCCCGATTGATTCTGTGGAACGCTCATGTGTGGCTGGACAAATTTGCAGCCACACTTATTAAATCGAGTCCATCCTTTGCAGCTGACACGACTTCATATCGTGCAGGGACTGACAGGGCCCTTTGTCATGTAGTGAAATTCCAAAACATGCCTGGAATGTCTCTGCAGGAATGTGGCAAGGGGCCCCGGACAGAAACATGCTCACTCCCAGGAAAGCCTGCAGAAGGTGCCTGCAGGACCAACGGGCACCTACTGCCTGCCTGACCTTGGTGCTGGGGTGGGTGTACCCATCTATAATCCCTTTCCTTCCTTGTAAGAGTGTTGGTCTGGCTTTGGGTGCCCATGTGTTAGGGCAGAGATGAGACTTTGAGAACACGAAAAACCTTCCTCAGGACCCCACCTCTCCCTGTCGTCCGGCCCTTCCAGGCCTAGCGCCAGCCTCGGCAGTGAGTCAGTGGAGTCTGGAGGTCAAGAGCTCCTTGCCCTCAGGGACCAGGCTCTGTACTTGCTGGTCTCCTTCACTGCTATGTACACAGGTGACTGGGCCTGGTGAGCTTCCCACAGGCTGTGACTGCTGGAGGCCAGAGCAGTGAGGCAGGTACCAGCCTGTGCCCACAGGGCCCTGCTCATGTTAAGCTTGGTATTGTTGAGATCTTATGCCTTCTGTCCCTACCAAAGCACCCGTGTTTAGGGAGCACAAAGGGACATTTCTGTATTCAGATGAGATGTTCCAGGAGGATGCCTGCGAGTTGTAAGAGGCAAACAGGCTCTCCAAGCACTGTATCTTATGTAAATCAGACCCCTGGCTCCCCTGCCCTGCTCTGAAATTACAGGGTGGCATGTCACTCTCAGTCTCTGCCAAGGGGAGAGCTCCTTCCTCACGCCTTCCTTTTGTCTGAAGCCTCCGGATGACAGCAGTGACTGCCGAGTCTGACTCAGGCAAATCTAATCAATGAGACTGTCTGAGGTTTCGAGAGTCACCAGCTGGTGGCCAGGGTCAGTCTCTCCCCAGCACCCAGAAGCCCCGAGTATTTTGTGCAGGCCAAAGGGATAAGGGTACAAGCTGGCTGGTTTTATGTCAACTTGCCACAGCTAGAGTTATCTGAAAGGATCGAACCTTAATTGAGAAAATGCCTCCATGAGACCTAGCTGTGGAGCATTTTCTTAATTGATGATTGGTGGGCGGTGGGGTGGGGGCAGCTCATTGTAGGTGGTACTACCCCTGAGCTGATAGTCCTGGGTTCTATAAGAAAGCAGACCGAGACCGGGCATGGTGGCGTACACCTTTAGTCCCTAGCACTGGGGAGGCTGGCTGAGGCAGGTAGATTTATATGAGTTTGAGGCCAGCCTGGTCTATAGGAAGAGTTTCAGGTCACTCAGGGGTACACAGAGAAACTTGAAAAACAAAACAAGAACAAAACAAACAAACAAACAAACAAAGCAGGGTGAGTAAGCCATGATGAGCAAGCCAGTAAGCAGCACCCCTCTATGGCCTCTGCGTCAGCTCCTGCCTCCAGGTTCCTGCCCTGTTTGAGTTCCTGTCCTGACTTTCTCAATGATGAACAGTGATGTGGTGTGGAAGTATAAGTGGAATAAGCCTTTTCCTCCTCCGGGTCACAATGCTTCACTGTAGCAACAGAAACCCTAACTAGGAGATTGCAGTATGAGGGTCGGGTGTGTCCTCGGAGATATAGTCCCAGCATGGCCTGGGGCCACCCCTGATACCATCAACAGGGTCGCTCTTGGGTCACTCTTGGTGGGATGGCAGCTGCCTGAACTTCTCAGCTTCTCCACCTATAAGCCTCCTGGGTGTGGGATCCATGTTTCTATGCTGAGGGGCGGGGGTTGGGAGTGGAAGGGTTCCCAGGGGGCCGTGGTGGCTTCCAATTCAGTCATTGTCTCTCCTCATGCCTGGCAGGCTGAGGTAGTGGGCAGCGAGTGTGCAGTGGTGGTTATGTCTGAGAGCCGTAGTGACCTTATGTACTTACCTGAGCTGACTGAAACTGTTCCCTCCTTGGCATCTTGGCCTCAGACTCCAGTCTTTGCCAGGAGAGAGGGAAGGTTATGAACCATGACCAGGGCGTGGCAGCCAGTCCAGCTGGGTTAGGCAGGGACAGGGGATGTAGCCCTGCGGTCCTACCTCTCTAGAGACTAACTAGAAAGCTACAGACCCAAATGATCACAGCTAGACCCTCTTGGAGACCCCTGGAAGAGCCAGACCAGGGGTTTGCTCGGGACAGCTGTGACTCCATGGCTGTGTCTCTGTGTGGATGGGAGTGGTAAGAACATTCGGGCACAAAGCGTGGCAAATGCTGGGTGGGTCACAGATCCTCAAGGTGCTCCCGGTAGCTGGGCAGCAGTAGGCCAACAGGCAGAACCAGGTGGGGTTGGGGCCCCATGCTAGATCTGAGTAGTCTATTGTATGATCCATACTCTGGGGTCAGAGGTGATACGGTGCCAACATGACAGAAGACTTGGGGGCTGAGGAGCACTTGAATTAGCACTCTCTGAGGGCTGGGGGAGAAGGAGCACTGCAGGTCTCGTCCGAGTCTTCGTGACTCCAAGCTCAGACCTCAGGAGTCCAACAGAGGCTCACCAGCCAGGCTCCTCATGCAGAGCGGCAGCTGGTGGCCTTCACTCTTCCCCGTACCTAGACCGAGCCCCTCAAGGATGCCCTACTCAGGTGAGGGGCTCAGGCCAGAAGTACATCCCCATGATGCTCCTGGGCTCTTAAGTGTAAACCAAGATACTGGAGCCCTCCTGGACTGCAGGGGTAGGCAATGCTTCTAGAAAAGACACGTGTCCTAGAATCCTGGAAGGTCAGCTCTTTTGGTCAAAGGACTTAAGGATCTGGTACCCGAACAACAGGAGGATGATGGAACCCATTGATTGCCACAGGTCCTGGGGACAAAGTAGGGACAGACCCTGCCCAAGGCTCCCACATTCTTTCTAGGGAAAAGGTCAAACTCACAAGAGATTTGAGGGTCTTTAGGGGGCAGAACTGAGAAGCCCTGGACAATACCTTGAGGTTTGTATGGTAAGGGAGGCCGAGTCAGAAGAGACAAGAGACCTCATGGCCCCGAGAACATGGTCCTGAGGTGGCTGGGGAGCTTTGTGAGGCCAAGGTTTGTGTATCGATGACAGTTGCCATAACCACATTGCCCCTCTGTGATGTAGCTCGGTTGGTAGACTGCTTGCCTACTATGCACAAACACGGGGTTCCATGCCCAGCACTATATAAACCAGGTGTGGCAGTGCAGGCCTGTAATCCTAACACTTAGCAGTGGAAGGCAGGAGGATTGAAGTTCAAGGTCACCCTCAACAACCTTCAGCCAGCCTGGGCTACATTAGATCCTATCTCAAAAATAAATGAATAAAAATTTTTCAAGTTCTCCCTGGTGTTTCCATATTTTGGAAACAGGAGACCCGCTGCTGCTCAGAGGCAAGGCTCCCAGAAGAATGACCTTCATTCCTCTCAGTAGTGGAAGGTGGTGTCTGAGGACTGCCTGTAGCCAGGGGCACTCTGATGCCGGGGGGTGGGGGGAATGCAGAAAGCAGGCCAAGCAGGGTCCCCAGCACACACTGGGCACGTGGACCTCAAGAAGTGGCTGAGTCAGTGTGCAGACTCAAAGCGCCACTAAGGAGGTCTTATTCTGTGGTCACTTAGTTCCAGACACCTTAGAGCTCCTTAGTGGCGGTGGGTGGGAAAGTGCCCCCTGCCCACTCACCCAGTGACTGTGAAACTCTCCGCTCAGGGTTCACAGGGCCTCTCTCTGTTCTATTTTTCTGGGTAAAACTTCTGCCCAGCCAGGAGACACGAACCCTGCTGTCAGCGAGTGGACCAAGGCTGTGCCGAGTTTGTGGACATCCTCCTCGGACCCCCTCCGCCTAGCATGAAGCCTTATCTGTTCCTGCCCAGCACACTTGAGGTAGCCCCCGAGGCCATAGGGGGATTCTGCTTTACCACCACCATGCTCCTCTAAACCTTTTCTCTCCTTCTGCCTGACCCACAGAAGACTGTCCCATCTTGTTCCTGACAGCCTTGGCAGTGGATCTCCACAGGGTGAGGTAGAGCACCCTGGGCCTTGAGGCAGCCAGCGTAAACGACCCTGGTGCTCACAGTCAGCTCGCATATCCTCTCTGGGAGGAAACACTGGGCCCATGGTAGCTCTACGCTAGCCAGATCTTGGTTATATTTTTAAATCAGCTTTGGCTGTTGTACAAACACGCTCCGTGGTCGATTCACAGACCCTGACTCAGAGCAGCACGGGACACATCTCCTGCTGTACGAGGCTCTGTCCCAGTGCCGCCTTTTAAGGGGCATCAAAGGCTTGTCAGTCTGCCAGCATGTTACCAGCCTCCAGTGTTCCTGGCTCGTCCTACACCCACTGCGTCACCAATGAGCAATACTGCTGCAGGCAGCTCAGCTCTGGCAGGCCACAGGCCCTCCTTCCAGCCCCACCACACACAGCTCTTCTCTCGGAGCCTTGCTGTTGGGTCAGTCTGCTCTGGCCCTGCGCTGGGCATTTCATGTGAGCCCCACACTGAGGCAGTTCCCTCAGTACACTCTTGGGCTCCTGCTCTCTGCATAAGGCAGAAAGCTGCCACAATCTCCCGAGAGATCTGGCTGGTGACTGTAGGCACCTTCACCTGTCTCTTAAGCTCTCCCCCGGCTACCTCAGGAGCAATGTTCTCTCGTCCACAGGCCTCCTTGGTCCTTGCCTGCCCTGCTGGCTAGTCTCAGAACTGCTAGGACTTCCTGCTCTAACTAGGTCCAATAAGGCCTACACCCCACATGTTTCACTAGTGGAGCACCTGGCATGTGGGTGCTGGCTGTTTGTTCTACAAGGTACCTACCATGCCATGGCTCATAGGTGCTAGAGGAGTGGGGGTGGTGCTGGCTGCCACATCCTGCTGAGTCGGCAGACCTGCTGTCTCTCTACTTCTCACTGTGACAAGCAGCCCTCGGATTTGTCAGACAGAAATCCAGACTTGATTTAAGAGGGCCATTGCTGAATGGTAAGCCCTCATACCTCATGTTTCTTCTCCTGTGAGGGGGCTAGTTACAGCACCTGACTGGGTGTATGCACAGCACATCCTGGCATGAAAGGTTGGGAAAACATGTCCATTCTATGAGTGCCCTACCTGCTCCAGTGATCCCTGCCTAACATATATCCATTGTTGAGTGCTGTCTACCTCTGAGGGACCTGCAGCCTTCCCCTTGACCCTGCTACCAGGCCTCCTGGGGCTCCACCTGGTGTTGGGGTGTAGGGTTTGCAGCAAGAGGACAGGAGCGCTCCCTCTTGTTCCCCTTGGGCCTTTACTGGGTGAGTTACTCAGAGAGTGGCCATCAGTCATAGAGACATGGGTGCTGCACTCAGAAGCTCACTCTCTAGCGACAGGCTCTGGGCACATGGTCTGTCTTCCTAGACGCCCTACAACTCCTAACCCTCACCTCACAGGCCCCTTCACTGTGGTGCCCTCGGAGAGGCAGATAGGGTGCCAAAGGTGTGTGACAAAGGCCCAGGCTTGGCTGTGGCAGACCCCAGCTAGTGCACATCTTACCTGCTGGTGCCTTTTAGAAGTTCCTGGGCAGTGGGCAGCACCTCTGGGGAACTTGGGCCAACTTTAGGCCTGTCGACAGTCTTCTGTGGGTCAGGCAGAAGGAGAGAAAAGGTTTAGAGGAGCATGGTGGTGGTAAAGCAGAATCCCCCTATGGCCTTGGGGGCTACCTCAAGTGTGCTGGGCAGGAACAGATAAGGCTTCATGCTAGGCGGAGGGGGTCCGAGGAGGATGTCCACAAACTCGGCACAGCCTTNAGGTAGCCCCCAAGGCCATAGGGGGATTCTGCTTTACCACCACCATGCTCCTCTAAACCTTTTCTCTCCTTCTGCCTGACCCACAGAAGACTGTCCCATCTTGTTCCTGACAGCCTTGGCAGTGGATCTCCACAGGGTGAGGTAGAGCACCCTGGGCCTTGAGGCAGCCAGCGTAAACGACCCTGGTGCTCACAGTCAGCTCGCATATCCTCTCTGGGAGGAAACACTGGGCCCATGGTAGCTCTACGCTAGCCAGATCTTGGTTATATTTTTAAATCAGCTTTGGCTGTTGTACAAACACGCTCCGTGGTCGATTCACAGACCCTGACTCAGAGCAGCACGGGACACATCTCCTGCTGTACGAGGCTCTGTCCCAGTGCCGCCTTTTAAGGGGCATCAAAGGCTTGTCAGTCTGCCAGCATGTTACCAGCCTCCAGTGTTCCTGGCTCGTCCTACACCCACTGCGTCACCAATGAGCAATACTGCTGCAGGCAGCTCAGCTCTGGCAGGCCACAGGCCCTCCTTCCAGCCCCACCACACACAGCTCTTCTCTCGGAGCCTTGCTGTTGGGTCAGTCTGCTCTGGCCCTGCGCTGGGCATTTCATGTGAGCCCCACACTGAGGCAGTTCCCTCAGTACACTCTTGGGCTCCTGCTCTCTGCATAAGGCAGAAAGCTGCCACAATCTCCCGAGAGATCTGGCTGGTGACTGTAGGCACCTTCACCTGTCTCTTAAGCTCTCCCCCGGCTACCTCAGGAGCAATGTTCTCTCGTCCACAGGCCTCCTTGGTCCTTGCCTGCCCTGCTGGCTAGTCTCAGAACTGCTAGGACTTCCTGCTCTAACTAGGTCCAATAAGGCCTACACCCCACATGTTTCACTAGTGGAGCACCTGGCATGTGGGTGCTGGCTGTTTGTTCTACAAGGTACCTACCATGCCATGGCTCATAGGTGCTAGAGGAGTGGGGGTGGTGCTGGCTGCCACATCCTGCTGAGTCGGCAGACCTGCTGTCTCTCTACTTCTCACTGTGACAAGCAGCCCTCGGATTTGTCAGACAGAAATCCAGACTTGATTTAAGAGGGCCATTGCTGAATGGTAAGCCCTCATACCTCATGTTTCTTCTCCTGTGAGGGGGCTAGTTACAGCACCTGACTGGGTGTATGCACAGCACATCCTGGCATGAAAGGTTGGGAAAACATGTCCATTCTATGAGTGCCCTACCTGCTCCAGTGATCCCTGCCTAACATATATCCATTGTTGAGTGCTGTCTACCTCTGAGGGACCTGCAGCCTTCCCCTTGACCCTGCTACCAGGCCTCCTGGGGCTCCACCTGGTGTTGGGGTGTAGGGTTTGCAGCAAGAGGACAGGAGCGCTCCCTCTTGTTCCCCTTGGGCCTTTACTGGGTGAGTTACTCAGAGAGTGGCCATCAGTCATAGAGACATGGGTGCTGCACTCAGAAGCTCACTCTCTAGCGACAGGCTCTGGGCACATGGTCTGTCTTCCTAGACGCCCTACAACTCCTAACCCTCACCTCACAGGCCCCTTCACTGTGGTGCCCTCGGAGAGGCAGATAGGGTGCCAAAGGTGTGTGACAAAGGCCCAGGCTTGGCTGTGGCAGACCCCAGCTAGTGCACATCTTACCTGCTGGTGCCTTTTAGAAGTTCCTGGGCAGTGGGCAGCACCTCTGGGGAACTTGGGCCAACTTTAGGCCTGTCGACAGTCTTCTGTGGGTCAGGCAGAAGGAGAGAAAAGGTTTAGAGGAGCATGGTGGTGGTAAAGCAGAATCCCCCTATGGCCTTGGGGGCTACCTCAAGTGTGCTGGGCAGGAACAGATAAGGCTTCATGCTAGGCGGAGGGGGTCCGAGGAGGATGTCCACAAACTCGGCACAGCCTTGGTCCACTCGCTGACAGCAGGGTTCGTGTCTCCTGGCTGGGCAGAAGTTTTACCCAGAAAAATAGAACAGAGAGAGGCCCTGTGAACCCTGAGCGGAGAGTTTCACAGTCACTGGGTGAGTGGGCAGGGGGCACGAAGCAGAGCCTGGCTGGGGACAAACCTTTGTCCTGGGTATTTCTCTCAGCTAGCCCGAAAGAGAGAGGAGTGTGGACAGGGAAATGTGGAGGCTGGGGGATAACTGTGGACATGCAGGGCAGACAGGAGGTGCTTGGATCACAAGCATGAGCCGGGAGAGTGGATAGGATAGTGTGTGGAAGGGAGTGTGAGAAGAGAGCTATAGAGCAGGCAGTGTGGGTGGGGCAGCAGAGTGGCGTGGCCCAGTCAGAGTGGACAGGTGGTCCCTCCCAAACACATGTGCACACCACAGCCCACTTTCCTGTAGGACTAAGCTTCAGGGTCCTTCCAATGGCCCTTATCCTGAAGGTTCTTTATTGGGGAAGAGATGTGACCCCCCCTAAGAGTCAGAGGTCCAAGATGTATGTGTGTGTGTATGCGCAGGGGGTGGGGGTGGGGACGACTCGGCTAGAGCAGGAGCCTCAGGTTATGAGCTACAGAGGAGGGGAGGTGGGGTGTTTCAGGAAAGACTTACACAGCAAAGGCAGGAAGACAAGGATAGAGAAGGCAGTTCCTGGGTGGGGTCCTAGAAGAGGGGGTACAGTTTGGGCCAGCATCATTAAGGGTGCTGAGATGACATAGGACAATGTCTCCTTGAGGAAAAGGGGTTTTCAGATAGGAAGACTCCGGCGGGCTCCTCGGTGCGACTAGGCTGAGTGGGGGAGCAGCTTTCATCTCTGTGTTAAGACAGGGCCCTGGGGCCAGAGCCATTAATGTCCCTTCCCCAGAGTCCGGGTTTGCAGGAGCTGGGCCTCTGGAATAGCTCCAAATTACAGGTGGGAGAATTATTTCTCTCGGAGGTGTATTAATTTTGTCTTATGGTGCATTAATAAAAACCTTTTTCTTATGCAAGGGCATTCCTGAGCTAATGTCCTTCCCTGCAGCTCTGTGCCTTGCACCACTGATGTCCTAGGCAGTGACTGGGAACTACAATGCTGACAACACGGTTTCCAGCTCTCTGTACACTGGAGGACCATGTGGACTGTGCCCTGCCACCTCCTTCAGAGCAAGTTCCAGGACAGCCAGGGTTACAGAGAAACTGGGTCTCAAAAAAACAAAGAAAACAAACAAACAAACAAAAGGAGCAACTTCTGGCATTAAGACCCCAGCTCCGTCTTCACATCTCAGAGGCTTGTGCAGTTGGGGTGACTGCTGGGTGGCCCTGTATGTCAGGCTCTGACTGGCCATGTACCGGTTCTAGCGAGTGGAATAGTCTACAGACCCAGCAAGGATCTGATGGGCAAATAAATATATCCGGACCAAAGGTATGAGTGTCTGCCTCCCTTAGGCTAGGAGGTTCTGGCCGCACTGCTAAAGGACTTCTCCAGAAGTCACAGCGGCTGGCCGGCACCTCCAGAGCATCTGCTCAGCACTGTTCATCTGTACTCCCATCTGATGACCTCCCTGCTGCCATGTTCTTGCTGGAAACTAGAAGTTCAGACAAGGTGAATGATAGCCATGACAACAACATGACGTTCACATGACTGATGCTAACCACACTGCTTCATGGGAAGGATGACACAGAGCAGTGGGGACCTGAAAGTCCAGCTCCTCAATCTACACAAGGTTGGCACTTGAGGCCATCTGGATGTGTGGCAGACCTCTCCCTACCCTAAGAAAGAAGCTGCCTGGTAGGCCACAACACTTGTTACAAGTGAGAGACCTTCACTTCCTGCCTTTGCCTCTTAGATCCTTGGGGCATAACAGACTGCTTGCTCCCTCAGGTCCTCAGCGGCTCCCCCTATACTAGCCCTGTGCATATCTGGTGGGAGCTCTTAGAGGAGGGGAGACGCATGGCCTCTGGAGGAAAGGGGCCACTTGGCAGGATTGCCAGCTGGAGGCCGTGCTGATTGCTCTCAGAAGTGTGAGGTGAGCCAGGCGTGGTGGCGCATGCCTTTAANAGGCGGATTTCTGAGTTCGAGGCCAGCCTGGTCTACAGAGTGAGTTCCAGAACAGCCAGGGCTACACAGAGAAACCCTGTCTCGAAAAACCAAAAAAACAAAAAACAAAAAACAACAAAAAAAAAAACAAAAAAAACCAAAAAACAACAACAAAAAAATCAAAACAAAAGTGTGAGGTGAAGCTGACTGACAGTTCCACCACCCAGGAACATGTATGCTTCTGTCCATGGCTTGTCCACGGCGGATGAGGACCCAGGTTTCATAAGAACACAGTCAGTATCCTCTGCACCCAGGTTTCGGGGGGGGGGGCGGACTGTCACCTGTCCCTCTGTACCCAGGCTTTGGGGGGGGGACTGTCACCTATCCCTCTGCACACAGGTTTCAGGGCGGGGACTGTCACCTGTTCCTCTGCACACAGGTTTCAGGGGGACTGTCACCTGTCCCTCTGTACCCAAGCTTTGGGGGAGACTGTCACCTGTCCCTCTGTACCCAGGCTTCAGAGGAACTGTCACCTGTCCCTCTGCACACACGTTTCAGTGGGGGGAACTGTCACCTATCCCTCTGCACACAGGTTTCAGGGGGGGACTGTCACCTGTTCCTCTGCACACAGGTTTGGTTTCAGGGCAGGGACTGTCACCAGTCCCTCTGTACCCAGGCTTCAGGGGACTGTCAGCTGTCCCTCTGTACTCAAGCTCGGGGGTGGGGGGAACTATCACCTGTCCCTCTGCACCCAGGCTGGGGGGGGGGACTGTCACCTGTCCTACCCCATCATCACTGGCTACTGCCCAGCCCCACACCACACCAGGCCCTGCTGCAGGTGCCCCTCACATAAGTTGTTCTCTATTCTTCTGAGCAGACCCCCTCTCACTTCTTGTGAAGGTAGGTGAGTGTCACATTCATCCAGCCGAGCCCCAACTGCTGACTCCTGGGAGAACAGATACACAGTTTCCTGCAATAGCCATACACTGTCCCAGGATATCCACATAGTACAGCCACAAGCATTTGGGCCTCCAGACACAACTCCCATTCTCCCCCTTAACAGACAGACAGCCTTTGTCCAGTTCTGTGTTCCCACTCCTCTCACTATTCCTCCTGTGTGTGAGCCCAGGCTGTAATGGTCCCACCTGGGCTCTCTGTCCCCAGGCTGCCCTTTAACTCACTTCTCACCCCACCCCCAGCGTAAGACTGGTTCAGATGCCTGTTGGGGTGCCAGAGAGCAACCCCTTCCTCAATCCCCAGACTGAGCCCTTTCCCTCTGCACCCTGAGGCTACCCATTCTTCAGATAGCGCTAGAGTCCCTCTCACCAGCCACCTCTTGTGTCCCCAGGGCTCGTTGTTCCCTTCCCATCATGCTACACGGACTGATGCAGGTAACACCTGGGGATGTCCTGACCAGTTTCGCCCCAGCTGCCGGGAATCTCTCTGGTTGTGCTGTGTCTGACCTCCTGCTCAGTTCACTCCGGGGCAACCACTTCACCTGCGTCCACCCTGTCTGCAAACCTATGGAGCTGAACCATAAGAGAGATAAGGCTAAAGGCTTCGAGAGCCTCCTCAAGGCTTAAGATCTTACTGCCGAGGAGCGATAAGCCACAGAGCTGTTATCAGATAGGGGGACAGTGCTGTCAATAGGAGTGGCTGCCTTCCAGCCATGGACAGCTGTGGGTGGGGGCGGGGAGGGGGCAGGGAGTCAGTCACTTGCAGTGCTTGAAGAGACGCCAGGGAGAGGTATTCCAACACTTCTCATTACTCCACGCCATCCCTGCAGAGGAGAGACCACCCTTGGCTGTGGGGTTGTGGTTCTCACTTGCACCAGTTCTGGGGCAAGGGTTTTGCGGCAGATACTTTGTAGCTACCAAGCGCTATGGATATTTCTGCCACATTTTTGGAAGCTCCTCTGCCTTGGAGCTACATCTGCTTACCTCTCCCAGTCAAGGGACCCAGGAACAGGACTCTCAATCTCTGGAAACCAACCCTAAGGCCTGCCAGTGCGGGTGGCAATTATGACTTTATCAGCAAGATAAAGGTTGCTCTACCACCTCAAGGGAGGGGGCTCTGGAGTCGGGGAAGAGGCTCTGCTAGGGATCAGAGCGGGCAGCCTGACCTCTCCG
Source organism: Mus pahari (assembly GCF_900095145.1). NCBI lineage: Eukaryota > Metazoa > Chordata > Mammalia > Rodentia > Muridae > Mus > Mus pahari. Next base: position 106,009,046 of record NC_034595.1, on the reverse strand, counting down.
TGAAGGAAATACCAATTAATTATCTTTTTTACAGGCAAACCAATTAGACTCCCTAATCACCTGTGTAGGACACAGAGGCAGAAGGCAGAGAAACTGCAGGAATAAACAAGACTGAGGACAGGCCTCACCGTGAAACAGCCGCCCTGGGCCCAGGGCTCGCCAGGAGCAGCACAGGCCGGAGGCTGAGATATTTTCTTTGCTTAAGTGAATTCAAAATCTCAAATGTTACTAGCCCCGAGGGGATGGAGTGGACTCGCCTGGAGGTGACCAGACACAGTGCATTAGTCTTCCATGTGCACTCCATTAGCCAAGGAACAGTGCAGGGCCTGGGTACGTTAGCGGTAGGGTTCCCATCAAAAGGACACCTAGAGGAGCTGTGCATCCCGCCAAGGCCAGGCAGGCACCCTGGGTTTTGACAACTGCCCAGGTGTCCAGGTAAGGGTTCCTGTGCTGTCAGTATGGCTGCCCTGATCATTTAGGGATGCTCTGGTTCTTTTGGCCCTGCTGTGGCTGGATCACCATCTGCTGACAGAGGTTCCACCCCTAAAGCAGTGGGCAGCAGTGCCTGATTTCTACCCAGTCTCTGCACGGGCCTCCCTAGCATGCAGCCCTCTAGCTCTCATATTCCTTAGTTAGCTTTCCACGGGCCAGCAGCCATGTGAGGCACCTGGAGGCTTCCAGGACCAGAGTCTGATTAAGCACTTCTTACACAGCTTGCACACACCCAGGGATCACCCACTGCTCCCTTTACAAGTCGGGGAACAGGCCCAGGCACACGGGGCCACAGGGCCACAGGGCCAAGAGTGCCCCACTGCCCTGCAGGTGACCTGCCCTATGGGTTGTTTTTACTTCCGGTTGGGCTGAGGAATGGTTTGAAATGTCTCTCATAGTCTCCAGCTGGTGGCACTGTTTTGGGAGGTTGAAGAAACTCTGAAGAGAATCAGGTCACTGGGGCATAGATTTGAAGTTTATATCAGGTCATTGGGGCATAGATTTGAAGGTTATATCAGGTCACTGGAGCATAGATGTGAAGGTTATATCAGGCCTCTAATCTACTCTCAGTGGTTTCTGTCCATCAAGAAGTGAAGAGGGAGGTAGGTGAGCTGGCTCAGTTGGTAAAGAACTTGCTGACCAAGCCTGAGAACCTGAGTTTGGATCCCCAGTGCACATGTAAAAGCTGTGCACGAGCACCTCCGGCTCCACCTGCTACCACACACACTAATATATGGAAAGAAGACCTTCCTCAGTTATGTGTTCCTGCTGCTACAGCATCTTGCCTAAGTGCATGGGGCCAACTGGCCATGGACAGAAACCCTGAAAACCATGAGCCAAAATGAAACTTTGCTCCTCTGAGTTGCCTATGTTGCATGTTTGATGCTCAAGGGGGCAGGAGAGGCAAAGGGGCCATGAGGCGCTTATCCTTAGCTACAGCCCTGTTTCCCATACTCTGAGTGTTTTTCGAGAGCTTGCCTTGGGACCCAGAGTGTGAACACTGGAGTGACTCACCTGCTTGAGTTCTTCATGGTGGCTTTAAAAAAAAAAAAAAAAAAAGCAGGGTTTCATTATATAGCCCGGGTGGTCTAGAGCTATGGAGCCCCGGCCAGCCTTGAAATCCTATTTCAGCCTCCCAAGTGTTGAGGTAAAAGGCATGAGCCCCTGCCTGCCCATGTGACTTTTTTTTCCTTTTTTCTAAAGAGCCCACGCTCTGTGCCACGCCTAAGCCAGTTGGAAACTCCTTTGTGAAACTCACAGCCTCAGGCACGCGGCTGTTCCATGCCTGCCTCTGGAGCTCTGTGTCAGAACTGCCTTGGAACAGGGAAGCCAGCGTGCTGCTGCTGGCAAGCTTCCAAGACTTGGGCTAATTCGAGGTTCTTTCTGAGTCTGTTTCTGACACCCCCACCCACTCCTCGCCTTCAGGAGGCTCTCTCCAGCCAAGCTGTTTGTATACAGTGAAACAGCAAGGCTGGGCCACTGGGACAGCAGCAGGCCCTGTGGGGATGCTGGAAGGGCCTCAGGCCAGGAGGAGCTAGTATGGGGTTCCCAGGTGCCTGCTTATGTGGGGTTCCTGATCACATTTCATCTGCAGGCAGCTCTGCTCAGAAGCAGCAGCTGTCTGGGGCAGCCGGTTAGCAAGAGCAGAAAAGCAGGCAGCAAAGTCAGCCCAGATACAAGTCTGGGTGTCCACTAAGCCTGTAGCCCCCCTGAAACTGCCCCACGCTAAGTAGCTGTAGCATGCAGTATGAGACCCTTATGTCCCTGGGCTGAATGGATACTCACAGTCCTTGAGCGAGCAGAAACTGACTAGAAGCCAGGCGGTGGTGGCGCACGCTTTTAATCCCAGCACTTGGGAGGTAGAGGCAGGCGTATTTCTGAGTTCGAGGACAGCCTGGTCTACAAAGTGAGTTCCAGGACAGCCAGGGCTACACAGAGAAACCCTGTCTCAAAAAAAAAAAAAAAAAAAAAAGAAACTGACTAGAGAGCCCTGGGTCAAGGCCACAAATGAACAGGGCTCTGATCACAGGATTAGGAATGGTTGGGGTTCCTACTCTGTCCAACCTCATGCCAGCACTCACAGAGCAAGTTGACAAGGGGTGCTGGGTGCAGGGGAGTAGCAGGCAAGAAGGGGCCGCGAGGTCAGTATTGCAGCTGTTCTTGTCTTGGCTTCTCTCTCATTTCCTTCATCTCTGTTCCTGGAGCTGGGTGTAATAGCACACACCTTAGGAGGCTGAGGCAGGGGAATCTCTTACGGGTTTAAGTCCAGCCTGGTCTACATGAGTGAGTTCAGAACAAGCAGGACTTCACAGACACTGTTTTGTTTTATTTTTGTTTTGGCTTGGGTTTTTCTGTTTTGTTTTTTTGTTTGTTTGTTTTGAGACAGGGTTTCTCTGTGTAGCTCTTCCTGTCCTGGAACTTGCTCCGCGTAGACCAGGGTGGCTTTGAACTCAGAGACCCTCCCGACCCCCGCCTCTTCCTCATGAGTGCTGGGATTAAAGACATGCACCGCCACCTGCCTCATAGATCCTATTTAAAAATAAAAATTAAAAAAAGAAACACAACAAAACTGGCCTCAAGGCTGGTCAGGATACAGGCAACCTTGCTGTCTGGTGGGAGGACTTCAGAGGGGCCCAGAGTCATACAAGACGGTGATCTCAGCCCTGAGGGTCTCCCGAGACAGCAGGCACGAGACTGTAAGGCCTGGGGCAGGAGAGAGCTACTGTTCCCATGGAGACAGACCCTGGTCTGGAGATCTGCTTGTCCCTGCTGCCTCTACCAAGGTCCTCCATGGAGCAGACCATACTTCCCTCTCCCCTTCCCTCTCTCTCTCTCTCTCTCTCTCTGCCCCGGAATGGGTTCTGCATTGGCACTGTCAGCAGAAGATGACAGCAGAGTCAGCAGGGCCACCCGTGCAGTGACCATACATGTGACCAATCTACCATTCAGGATGCAATGCTTCCAGTGCAGATGGGGCCATCTGAGAGGGTCACTGCCGTGATTTGCTGTCCCAGGAGGCCTGCACCACGCTAGAGCATGTCACCACCTCCTTTCTGGCAGTGGTGGGGAGGCCTCCTGGTTCTGAGAGCTAGGGGGAATCAGATGTCCAGCTCAAAACAGAACAGTGGGGCCAAAGGTGGATGGGAAGAACCAGGCTCCTTTAAGGCTGCTACAGCTGCCCACGGTCCTACTGTGGACCACAGCTACTGAGACCAGTGAGGTTCCTCTGCTTGGGTGGATGGGCACAAAAGGGCTGCAAGGGCTGCAGGCTCCATCTCGACATCAAGGTGCTGCTCAAACCTGTCCAGCAACTGCAGACTCTCTTAGGAAACTGCAGGGAGGAGGGGAGGAAGGTCTTTTCTTTCTTTACTCATAAAAGCTATTGGGGAACGAGGGGTGTGGCTCAGTGGTATTTGTGTGCTGGTATTTGCAAGGCCCTGGCTTCCATCCCTAGTACAGCAAAAGTCCATCAAGATAAAATGTCTCAATTCTACAGACAGCTGTAGACACAGCAGATATCAGGGCCTGCAATTACCCTAAGGCTTCCCAACCTTTCACTGCAACTCACAGAGCACCTGCCCATGACAGGAGCTCAAGGCCAGAGACCGTGGCCTTTTCCTGACTGCTGTGACCCTGGGACTTATGAAAGTTCCAGGTTACGCCCTCTGGGGAAAGTCTGTCTGTCTGTCACAGGTCCTATTATAGTTGGAAGCAGACTGTGAGTTTTTGGCAAAAGTGGCCTCAGGTCTGCTCCCATCCCTGGGTGGAACGGACGTTCTGTGAAATTATTAAGGGTCCACTCTGGGGTTTGGTTACAGTGACAGCTTCCAGGTTCCACTGGGTACTATCTCTTTCCCTTGGACTCTGACAGGGTTTTATGGGGCTCCAAGGCCACATAAAATGCCACATAAAATGCCACATGCCATTAGCCTTACATGACACCCTAGACATGCTTCCTCTAGATTCAGGCGCACACTACTCAGTGGCCTTTGATTCAGGGTCATTCTTCATTTAAATGCCCAGTTGTCTCAGGCTGGCCTGCAGTGCCTGCCCCCTGTGGCTGGAGCGCCCACCTCTGGCAGACACTCTTACTAGTTCCCCTCCCATCCAGCTCTGCGGGGCCTCACCTCTACACAGTTCTCATAAAGCCAGTGTGAGAGCCTGCAGCACCAGGTGCTGTGCCTGCTCTTTGCTGCTGGGGATGGGGGCTGCTCACAGGTCCAGCTGTTTGTACACAGGTACTCAGAGCCACACCCACATCTAGTCCACATTTGCCTATAATACAGGTGCTGTACTCAAACGCCCTTTGGCTTCTGAGGGTCTCATTTTCCACATCTGACCTCTTGCCTCAGGGCTCTCAAGGCAGGGACTCCCTGGAGCTACTCTAGTGTCCTGACTCTGTAACCAACATGGTCCTCACAGAGCCTCCTCTAACCTCAGGCTCAGACCATGCCACACAGTGAGCCTTCTTTATGCCACTTAGGCTCTGTCTTCAATGCTCACATGGGCCCCAGATCCCAGATATGTCCTCATTATGAAGACTTAATAATTTCAGGATTGATTTTGCTTAGGACAAGGAGAGAGAGAGAGAGAGAGAGAGAGAGAGAGAGAGAGAGAGAGAGAGAGAGATTGAAAACCTGGGGGGGGGGGCAGGTGAGATAGCTCAGCAGGTAGAGGCCTGCTGCTAAGCCTGACCTCTGACCTGAGTTTGATCCCCTGGAACCATAGAATGTTAGGAAAGAACCAACTCTGGATAGCTGGGCTCTGACTTCTCTCTCTCTATACCATGGCATGAACATGTCTTCTTCCCATAAATAAAGACAAAGATAGATGTGAAAAGAGAGAACCTGTGAGAACTAAGAAGCCCCAGGGGAGGGAGACAGTGAGAGAGATTCAACTTGACTCAAGAGAAAAAAGGAACCAGGTCATGCTGAAGGGGCAGCTGAGGGGGGGGGGGAGCAGAGATGTCCTCCTCCTCCACCCTGCCTGCATGTCACACTGCAGGCTGAACTTGCTCAGGGTTAACAAGAGGGGACCCCCCCCCCCCGCACACAAGCCCTCTGTGTGTCTGCACAGACTGGCATCTGAGCAAACTTCCACTTCCATCGCTGCCTTGGTATGGGAAACAATACACATTTTTATATTATATTTTCCTGTGACTTTCTCTCCATATAATAATTTGTTACAAAAGAATTTATAGTACAAACTTCACTTTAGAAATATGGCTCTCTTGGGCTATTTTGCGGTAATTAACCACAGACAATTAATATTAAAATGCAGTGTCACCCTGCGAGGCGATGAAAATTTCCAGAAATTTTCTGCTAAACATTACGCCACTTTATTGGCAAGACTGAATTAGCGGCAAAGGGCACCTTGGTTTTTAAAATTGCCATACAGTAACAATTGATTCTTCACATATCTAATTCAATGAATACTCAAAATCATTTATCCAACACATGAAAAAGAGAGACCATTCATACCAACTGCAAACATGCAGCAGGGTGGCTTTGTGCATGAGTGACAGAAAGAGACAGGGAGAGTGACAGACAGGGAGAGACAGAGAGAGACAGTGAGAGAGAGACAGAGACAGGGAGAGTGACAGGGAGAGACAGGGAGACACACAGAGAGAGACAGGGAGACGAGAGAGAGAGAGAGAGAGAGAGAGAGAGAGAGAGAGAGAGAGAGAGACAGACAGACAGACAGACAGACAGACAGGGAGGGGGGAGAGGAGAAATCTGACCTCTTACTGCAATGGCTCTTCTAGGTTCCCAAAGCTAATTTGCAAGGGATTGTCTGAGCCAGGGGCCCAGAGCCCACCTCTCCATCCTGCAATCAGCAGCCCGCACCCACCAAGTCCACCCGCAATCATCCGCACCTGCCGCATGAGTCAATGGGCCCAAATTGCGGGGCGAGGCAGACGCCCCACCGAGAACAAGGAACACAAAGGGCTCTGCGCCTCAAGCTGTGGGTGGGAATTACAAAAGGTTAAGAGACTAAATATAAAAAGCCCTTTGAATATAAAATCAATGTGCTTTGTTGCTGAAATCTGGGTGCTGTAATTTATCCAAAATAGGACTTGCAATATCTGGCAATAATCCACGCCTAGGAATTGTCAGTTCTGCTCATCGAAATGCAAATAGTCTACTGGAAACTTAAAAACAATTGAAACAACTGAAATATTTCATACCAACAGAATAATGAAATACCACATTTTGCAATTACCTATTACTGACTTTAGGGCTCCCGACGCAGAGCGTATCGTTTCTCTTCGTTTCATTATTTGTGAAAGTGGAAACACGAGTTTTTTTAGAGGGTTTGTTTCCTGAATTGTCTGGAATCCCAGACCAATGAGTGGCAGTTGGAGGCACAGTGGGCCAAGGCCAGGGATGCCTCAGAGGAGTGGCCTCAATGACCTGGTAGCTGGCACATGCTTAGCAAACCTTAAGAAGTCTACCTACAGGTGGGGGTAAAGGGGCTGGTCTGACTCCAGTCTTTGTGGGGGATCAGTAGCCTCCACCCAGGGACAATGCCTCCTGAAGCCCTCCTGCCAGCTGTGTCTAGTTCCCTCTCACTAGGCCACTGTGTCACAGGTAAGCCTGTGATCTTTCAGTCCAGGGGAACTGAGGGTAGATTGGGGCACCACTTGTCTGCAGAGGGGCAGGGCTGTTGCTACCTTGGGAGATAGGACTCCCTCTACCCATGGCTGTTGGACTCAGGCTTTGGGAACTCGTTGAAACGCTGTAATTGCTTTAAAGTGTGCGCCCGCCTCCGCTCTCTCCGCTGTAGTCTCAGGTCTGACTCACGTGTGCTCCGTGTCCCCCACAGTCTCCTTCCCTGCTCCTCCTCAGGGCAGCCTGACCTCCGGGCTGGTTTGCTCCAAGCAGAAACCCCTCGGCACCCAAAGGTGTGAAACGGCAGGTTGGGTGAACACGCTGTCCTCTGGGAGTACATGGTGGGAGTGGGCTAGGTGGCTTGTCCCCCTCGCTCTCACATGAATGACCCCGAGCAGAGACTGTGGGTCAACCTGGAAAACTCCTGCAATTCCAAGTCAGCTGAGGCCATTGTGGCCCTTTCTCCACTCGCTGCTGCTTTGGCAGAAGCAGCCGCCTGGCCTGCTCACTACCAGTGCTCTTACAGCCTCGAGCCCATTGTCGTCATAGCACCTGGTCTGGGGTGTTATGGGCTTTGGGAGTCACAATGGGACAGCCTTTGTCATAGGTGCAGAGTCTGCACCTAAAGTGGTGATGGGGAACCTCTCTGAAATCCATCTGTGTACGCAGCATGGATGGTGTACCTTGATGGAATTTCTACTTGGCAGAGACGCCCAGTGTCCAGTTTCCCCTTCTTCTCTAACAATGGAGCCTAATCTTTGTTGGCACGCTATGCTTATCTCTATGTGACAGATATGTGGCTATATGATCGAGTTCTGCCCCTCACATGTTCTCCTTCCTGTTTAATAAGATTTAGCATGATGTCAGAAGCATCTAGGATCACGCCATGGTAAACAAAAATGACATAGAGCAGAATAAAAGACAGGAGCTGGGGCTCCACAGCTGGTGACAGACCTGCCCCTGCCCCTGCCCCTGGCTTCTGTATGAGGAAGAAGCAAACGCCAGTGGAGTGGAAGCTACTACTGTGTTGTTTGGTAACAGCAACCATCGCTCACCCTGAGCACTCATCTGGCTCACAGCAAAGCCTGCATTTGTCGGGAACACAGGTCAGTCCCATGTATCTGCTCATCAGCTGGAGCGCGGGGGAAGGAGAGGGACGAGACCCATCCTTGTCTCTGGCTCTGCATGTGGCTGCTCGTGGTGTCTTATGTGCCCTGCACCATTCTAAGGTGTCTCAGCAAGAACAAGAGCCATGAAGGTCCTCATTCTCTTCACGCAGGCCTTCACGTAGTCAATGTCTCCTGACTGAGCTCGGTGGGCTCTTGTCTCTGCCTTGCTCCTTAGTGACTTGTCTAGAGGTAAGTGGACACTTCCTGAGATGACCAGTCAGGACCTCCTATCCACAGGGCCCATGATGCCTGCCTCCTCCCCGTCAGCATAGGAAGCAGCTCCAAGCTCTTGCTGCCAAGCTGTCCCTCAGTCCTTCACATAGCACTCAGAACCACAGGGCCTGAGGCGGCCTCACAGGCCCTTGGCAAGGATCTGCCTAGAAGGGAGAATGTTGGCTCCAGGGACCCAGGGAGAGAACAAAGGAACCATGCCAGGGACAAGAGCAAGATGATCAGTTTCTGTTTGTTAGTTTTTAAATACTGAAGTCCACTCTAAGGACACAGTCCCTGGTCCACTTTCCCCTGACACAATAAAACTGCTTTGGCTGGAATCTCGAGGCACAGCTTGGCACGCCTGTGTAGGGCTTGCCTTCTAGCTCCTGTCACAGGTTGGGGCATGCCTTCCCGGACGCCTCCTCTCTGCCAACCCAGAGAGGGGCTCTAGGGGCAGCCCCAGATGTGGGAGAAGCCTGCGCCAGGCTGTGTTCTAAGCTGCGACATTCAGGCTTTCCAGCCACAGGGGCACTCATCATGCAGTGGAGGGTTTCTTTTTCAGACCTTGCTCTTGCCCAGGACAGTTAAACTTCTGGAGTGACTTAAAGGCTTTGCAGAAAGTCTGGGGAGGAGATGAAAATGGTCAGTGGGCTCCTCCACTCTCTGAAGCGCTCCAGGCCAGAGTAGGAAACTGGAGGTGCGAGGTGGGGACCCTGAAAGTTCTGCTGGGATCACTGGGGCAGAGCAGTCACTGGGTGTTAGGCAGACTGACAGGAGAGAGTACCTGGAAAGAAAGGGCAGCTTTGGATGTTACACTGATATCAAGCAGGAAAACGAGCTTAACTCGATCCAAGTTTGAAAATGAGGAGTACAATAAATCTGTCTAGATGGATCACAGAAATGAAGGGTAAGCCTGAAGGATGGCGCGCATGTGAAGGGTGTGCTCTACTTTGTCACCGCTGGCCAGGCTGGGGTGGGGGTGGGGAGCAGAGCTGCCTCTCCTGGGCTCTTGCTGTCCCTCTAGGCTTGGGCCTTTGCACTTTCCTGACAGAGATCTGGGTCTTTTATGCAGCAAATGGCAACAGAAGAATGGAAGGAGCTGTAGAGAGCACTGTCTCTGCTTGGTCCTGGAGCCCCGGGGGGCTGACAGACTCCTGCAGAAGGATGGGAATCCATGGGGCCCTTTCCTAGAGAACAGCTCAGCTCCCAGTGGGATCCAAGGGCCTGAAACTGCCTGCCAGGGGCCACTCCTGGACCCTTTACCCTACCTGTTGTGACAGAGGGGCAGACAGGGCAAAGAGCAAAGATTTGCCCATTTCATGAGACTCAGGCAAGAAAGTTTTAAGGAAGGTAGAAATAGGTAGAAAGACATCTTCTGGGCCCTTGGCCTGCTACCTTGGTTCGGTCTATTTAAGTGCGTCTACCTCACCTAGCCCTCCCATACATGGCATGGTGGGGGGTGGGATGGTTGTACACGTGGCCTGTGGAGGTTGGTGACCTCATTACAGAATCAGCAGAGTCCAGTTATACAAATGGAAAAGGCATCCAGGCTCTCACAGCCTGGTCCAGGGGTGCTGGTCAGCCCTCCAGGAGCTCCCAACAGGGATCAGTGGCCAGGGATGGAGTCAGAGTGTTTGCCTAGAATCACCAAGGCCACATCAGACTTGAGGTGTCAGATTCAAAGCTTGGTGGTTCTTCTGAATGGAGACTCATGCTTTTTGTGACTTCTGGGTGCCCTGAGACCCCAAGGTGACAAACACCTTACAGGTCTCACGTTGAACCTGGCCTTGGCTCCTATGTCAACCCTGAGTGTGCTGGGGTCCCTGGAACCCTGGGACCCTTGGTAAGCTTGGCTCCTGTGTTAACCCTGAGTGTGCAGTGGACCCCTGTACCCCTGCGTAACCTCTTCTTAGACTGTCCTATGATAATATCACATAGGCTCTGAGCCACACTGGGGAGCTGCCTGCAAGAGACAGGGTAGGCACTTTCAGCAGCATAGAACAAGCTCTGAAATCTGGGGCCTGGTTTTCATTGAGACAGCAGTACTTGGCTCTGAAAATCTCTCAGAGCAGAAGGCGTGGCGCCCAGTGAGTATTTTTATGCAGAAATATGAGAACTATTCTGCCAATGCAGCATGAAATTGCTCCTGTGACTGAGGTGGAGACAGACGAAGGGGGAGATGGACTAAGCTGCCTCCTGGGGTTCACTGGATCTGTCAGCCCCCAGGCCAAATCAGCATGGCTTCTGTTCATGGGTATACAGGGTCCGTTTGGCCTCTGGAGCCTATAGCTTGCTCATAAGGAAGGAATATGAGCCCTCACCCCAGTCTTTGTGTTTCTGTGGAAGGATCTGCAGCCTCTGCTGCTTCTCAGGATGACTGTCGGGCGTCGGGACAATCCTCGTGTTGTCAGAGATGCTGCTGCCCTGGCAAAGACCTCTGACCATCAGCCGGCAGGATTACTGGGGATACCCCAAAGGTGTGTGCTGCCGAGGCTGTGACCTTTCACCTCACCATTCTCCCTTTTGTCCTTCCTCTGCCCCGTGAATAACAAAACTGCAGAGAGCACAAGCCATCAGCAATTAATTGTCAGGAGTACCGTGGAGGCCATGGGCCCAGAAGCCTTGTGATGAACCCAAGGAGGCTCAGGAGAGCTTAGGCATCACAACAGGTAGGACAGCCTGTGACAGCCAGATGAGTGAGGCTTGCTGGGGGGGTGGGGGCACAGGCTATACAGCCAGGATAGCAGATGGGGCAGAGTTAGAGTACAGGAAGCTCTAGCCTGTGAAGAGGCTAAGTCATCGGAAGAGAGAAGAATAAGGGAGAGAGGGAGGGAGGAAGGGAGGGAGGGAAGGGAGGGACAGAAGGACAGAGGGAGTCGAGTCATTCCTGCCCAACGCCAGCATGAAGGTTCCTGGGCTGAAAGGTTGAGGCAGGCAAAAGGCAAGAACAGACTTGGGGGCAGGAGCGCTCCTGTGAGGGAGTTGTGTCAGGGTGGGAGTAAGCCTAAATGGAATCTTCAGGGTAGCCGCGTGACTGTGACTGGACAGCCACCTGGTGAGCGAAGCTCTGTACTAGCCCCAAAGAAAGGGACTTGACTTAGGGCTGTGTGTAGTTTGCAAGGACAAAGGGGGTGCGAGGTAAAACTCTGGTTCCCATTGGCAGCCACAGTGAAGCAACAGGCAGGCGGGAAAGACATGGCTGAGGTAGACTTGTGATGACCAGAAATGTTTTGTCAAACCCTGGCTTTTGCCAGGAATTGTGGGTGGCATACACCCATACTTCTAGTACTAACAGAGCTGAGGCAGGGGAAGATGTCTGTGTGACCTACATAGCAAGATTGCTTCAAAAATTAACTGACAATCCAACCAGCCACCACTAACTACTCCAGGGTTATATGTAAGCCGTGGGGAACTAAGAGGCTCCGTGCCACGTCCACCCTTGGTTTCGGGTCTGGGATGTGCTGCAGTTTTCTAACGCTCGGTTTTGTCTTTCTAGTCACCTAGGAAAGCAGCTCCTAACATGTGACTTGTGACCTCTTCAAGGGTTAAATGACCCTTTCACAGGGGTTACATCCTGCATATCCGATATTACATATTATTACATATCTAGATATTACATTGTGATTCGTAAGCAACAAGCAATCCCAGCACTCGGGAGGCAGAGGCAAGCGGATTTCTGAGTTCGAGGCCAGCCTGGTCTACCAAGTGAGTTCCAGGACAGCCAGAGCTATACAGAGAAACCCTGTCTCGAAAAACCAAAAAAAAA
>NC_034595.1:105976292-105996759 GCF_900095145.1 Mus pahari | reverse complement strand
GGCTCACGCCTTTAATTCTATCACTTAGGAGGCAGAGGCAGTGGATCTTTGTGAGTTTTTGGCTAGTCTGGTCTACACGGTGAGTCCCAGGACAGCCAGGGCTATGTAGAGAGAACCTGTCTCAAAACAACCAAAACCAAGGAAAAAAGACATAAACAGTATTTGTGATGTATCAGAGTATAAGAGAACTTAATGCCACCAGGCACAACAGACTGCAGTGATTAAACTTCAATTGCATGAATAATTCTCAAACAATTCAAAGGAAATCTGACTTTGAACTGGTGAACCTGGCCAGGGTATAGGTCCTGCCTGGCTGAGAACCAGGATATACATCTCAGTGAAATGTGAATCAACACACATGCAGTGACACTGACCGGAAGGCAAGGCAGCCTGTGACCAAACAGGGCCACGAACCCACAACCATCTGTACTGCTGAGCTTAGATTGGGTCCTGTGGCTTTGACCTGCCTAGGACCACAGGCTGCCCTGCATATCCCATAGCTGCTGGGGTTATGTGGTAAGAATGCAGGCCACAGGATCACCCAGGATGGGAAGCCCCATCTCCCCCTGGCCCTGTAAAGGCAGCTGGCTATACTTGCTCTCTGCTGATGGCCACTCAGGCCTGTATGTACCACTGAGCTTCATGTTTCACCCAGGTCCACTGTGCCTTGTCACTGACACACTCAGGTTCTGAGGTCTCTATTTCCTTGGATGCCCCTGACTGCTGCTATGACCCACTCACCTGGCAGGATGCTGAGGGTGTCTCCCTGGCCATGGAAGGCTCCTGAGTCCAGCACAGGCTCTGAGTCTCTCTTGGAGAGTAGCAGGTCAGCTCTGGCACTTTCTACAGTAGACCCAGGCTCTGGCCCCCAAGACATGGGCGCAGACAGTGGGTAGGAAATGCACTGGAACCCACTAGGAAGGAGATATCAAATACCGAAATGAGGTTCACAGGAGTGAGGACAGGGGGACGGGAGGCAGCGGGCCAGGGGGCCAGGGGGCCAGGGATGAGGCAGCCCACAGTCTGTATGTGCCCTGGCCCTGACCCTAGGACTCAGGCTAGTTGAACAGTATTTAGTTATCCTTGCAGGGTTGTGTGACTCACCCTGAAATGCTTGCTGAGCTGGGTCCAACCAAGGCCAAAGAAGAATCAGTGAGTGGCTTCCTTTCTATGTATGTCCTGTTTCTGCTGATTACAGGGCATGCAGCTCCCTCAGTCCCCTCACTCCCTGTCAGTCCACCTGCTTCTGTTTCTACCTTTCAAAGTCTAGCTGGTTGGCCCTGCGTCCCGGACCTGCCCTAGTTATAGTACATGGGTCGTTTGGGCAAGAAGAACGTAGGGACCTCTCTCCAGCCTAACCTCCTCAGTGCCCCAGGGAGGGTGCACCATCCTTACAACGGGGTCTGGATGGGTGTCTCCATGTGGTCTTCATCCATCTTGAAAAAGCTGACCTCGGAGTATTCTGGGAGTTGCACATATCTGACTCCTGCTGAGATCCTTAGGACCCGGCCACTCTCACCTTCCAAAGGAAGAAATCAAGGGATGTGTCTCTTACGCTGTGTGAGGAGGGGGTGGGTGGATCTGGGCTCCATGATGGAGGAGGGTTTAAGGTGAAGGGCATCCGTGTTGTGCTGCTGATAACTGCCTGTCCTTCCTTGATGAGTGCCTGGCAGAAGTCTCCTCCTGCAGCTCTATCTTCCCCTTCATACCTGCTCCCACACCTTGAATCCAGGACACTGACTCTTCAGCTCTGGACCTTGGATCCCTGAAGGCCATCTGCACTGCTAACTGCCTTCAGGCTCTGGGAGGGTCTCTTCCTAACCAGCTCATGCGTCAATGTGCTACAACTTGCCCTCAGCTGGTCAGTTGCTCTTTCTGCTCATCTACCAGCTTGACCACAGGCTGTAAGCTCAGCCTCAATCCTCCTCCTCCTCCTCCTCCTCCTCCTCCTCCTCAAGTCACTAACACAGGCCCCGGTGCACAACCGATCCCTAAAAGCAACTTCTGACTCGGCACATGCGCTGACAGGCCTGGCTCTCTGGAGCCGACAGAGCTGTCTTTTCTGAACCACAGATCGCTGTGCCCTTCTGGGGCAGACAGAGGTGGTGAAGCCGGGAACATGGCCACACCTGGAGGACCCAGCAGAGAGAAGTGTTGGCTAATATATGGGAACATCTTGAGTGTTGTGAGTAGGGCAGGATGGCTGTGGCAGTGATGGGTGGGAGTGTGACAGAGGGGAGCAACCATCCTGAGCTCCCAGACCTGACACAGCTCTAAGATGAATCTCCAGATTCACAGGGGACTTAGGGCGTGGCCAGGTTCCACAAACTGAGAAAAAGCTTAGACAAAGTGGCAGACCCCAGTGGGCTCTGACGTGAGGTAGCAGTGAAGAGAGTCGGCTCAGACCCCGGTGCTTCCCAGCAAACTCTCTCAGCTGAAGAAAAGAGCTGGAAATACAGGGAAGGGGTTACGCAGGGTTCAGGGACATCCAAGCACAGCTTAGGGCACACATGAAAGAAGATTCCAGGGGGCTAAGGAGGAACTAAAGGAAACTCAGACATGGGACTCACAGGGCTGGGGACACTTGTCTCTACTAGCATAGATGGAGAGACACACAAGTCCCAGGAAACTGAGGGCCTGCTTCTTCCTGTCCTGGACAAAAGCTGGTACTGGATGGTGCTCTCTCCTTCAGACCTACTGGACTAATCATGAAAACAGGGCCAAAAGGATTAAACCTTCTTCACATAACTTTGCTCTGTTTCAGGATAAAAGCTCAAGAATATTTATAGGAATACAAAAATATCTGGCGTCCGACAGAGTAAAATTTACAATGTCTGGCATTAAATCAAAGATTATGAGGCATGCAAAGAATGCAGGAAAGTATGGTGTGTAATGAGGAGAAAAATAAATTAGTTGCAACTGACCCAGGGTGCTGGAATTAACAGTCAGGGACATTGGGAAATTTATTACAATCCAGGCTGTAACCCCAGCACGTAGAGTAGCTGGGTGAGCAGGAGCTCATACACCCTCAACCACAGAGTTGGAGACCCTGTCTCAAAATGGAGAGTGGAGGATTGAGTACAGTAGCTGCGTTCTTACTCTCAACAGTGAACACAGAAGCACAGGAGGTAAGAAAGGAGCAAGAGAAGGAAAGGCGGGAGGCAGGAGGGGCTGCTACAGAGTCAAGGCCAGCCAGGGATGCAAAGAGAGATTCTGAAAATTATAAGTGAGGTTAAAAAGTGCAGTGGATGGGACCCACAGAAAATTAACTGATGTGGAAGAAAAGATTCGTGAGCCTGAAAATAGAGCTGGAGAAGTCATCCAAACCAACCAACCAAGGGAGGGAGGGAGGGAGGGAGGGAGGGAGGGAGGGAGAGGAGAAGGTGCTTCTGCAAACAGCGGGACGGCCTCTAGCCATCTCAAACATGGGAAATAAAACAGACTACTGGGAGAAAACGGCTGAAGTTTTTCCTAAGTACATGGATGCAAGAAGCTCAGAGCAGCGGCGAGGATGGAGCAGTGGTGAGGATGGAGCAGCAACCCTCTGTCACTGAGGGAGAACCAGAAGCCTGCAGTCGGGGAGGACACCTCAGGGCAGCCCTCAAGGGGAAAGCAAATCAAGGTGCCTGCCTCCACTACAGGTGGCGGCAGGGAGGGATGACGTCAGATGGAGACCTCCATCTGCAAGAGGGAAGGGAAGCCAGATGAGAGTTGATGGAGTTGTAACTAATGAGGCAAGGGGTCGTCGGCAAGACTGTGCAGCAGGTAAAGGGGCTTGCTGCCTAGCCTGGTGAAAGGAAACTGCGGGGACTGAAAAAAAAAATCTTTATCTACCATATTAATAATTATGCTTAACGCGAATCAGTTAGAAAGGGGAAGTTTGCGGGCTGGGGAGGTGGCTCAGCGGTTAAGAGCACTGGCTACTCTTTCAGAGGTCTTGAGTTCAATTCCCAGTAACCACATGGTAGCTCACAACCATCTGTAATAGGATCCAATGCTCTCCTCTCATCAGAGGAGAATAACAGTGTATTCACATACATAAAATAAATAAATAGATAAATAAATATTTAAAAAAGAAAGAAAAAGTTCAAGCATAACTAGAACCCAATACTTGCTGGGAGGAGAGTCTGAGTCCAGCCTGAGCTACAGGGTTATGAATCTCTACGACCCTGTGTGGTGGTTTGAGTAAGAACGCCGCACGCCTATAGATACACACTTGAGTGCTTGGGGATTGGCATTAGGTATGTGTGTGGCCTTGCTGGAGGAAGGGAAGGGTCACTGGGGTGGGCTTTGGGGTTTAAAATGTCCAATATCATATTCTCTCTCTCTCTCTCTCTCTCTCTCTCTCTCTCTCTCTCTCTCTCTCTCTCTCTGCCTGAGGCCTGCACATTAGGATATAGAGCTCTTAGCTACTCTCATGAGACCCACATGCTCCTGGCCATGTCGGCATCCCTAACATGATGATAACAGACTAAGTCTCTAAACTGTAAGCTAGTCCGGATTAAATGCTTTCCTTTGTAAGAGTTGCTATGGTCACGGCGACTCTGTATAGCAATGAGACATTGTCTAAGACACTCTGGTTAGGCAAAGTTCTCAGAAAGGGCGAGTGCGGTACCAGGACCTTTCCCAGCATGCTCTGGGGCTTCCATCAAGTGGGTTTTTGTCAACATGGACCTTTGAGCTCTGTGGAACTGCAAGACAGGCCACAAGCTGAAAAACTTACAAGCCTGATGTGGCACCCGACTCTAGACTATACACAACACTCTTAGTGGCTCATATTTAAGACTATATTCCCGCCTTTTTTGAGACAGGATCTCAATATATAGCTCTGCTTGTCCTGGACCTCACTACATAGACCAGGCTGGTCTTGGACTCAGAGGTCCATCTGTCTCTGTCTCCTGAGTGCCAGGATTAAAGGCATGGGCCACCAGCCTGGCCAAGACTGTTCCATTTTAAAAATAAGCAGGGGGGTCTGAAGAGACAGTTCTCCACGGTGGAAATGCACACGGTGAACAAGCACAGGACACAGGTGTGCAACACCATCAGCTTTTAGGGAGATGCAGTGAAGGGCCACTGCAGGGAGCTGTATAAGAAAGAAAATAAGTGTTGGAGATGATGCAGAGCAACTACAACTTACCTCACTGCTCGAGGAAAATGTAAAATAAAGCAAGTGTGAGATTGGAAGGGTAGATGCAAGATTCAACTTTACAGATAACACGAAGCTATGTAAATAGCAAGCCCTAGGAACCTTCAGGGAAAACATGAGAATTAATAATTCAACTAAACATGTGATCAGCCAGGTGTGGTGGCCATGCCTCTAATCCCAGCACTTGGGAGGTGGAGATAGATGCATCTCTGTAAGTTGGAAGCCAGCCTGGTCTACAAAGCAAGTTTCAGGGTAGTCAGGGCTACACAGAGAAGCCCTGCCTCAAAAAAACCAAACCAAACCACCCCCCAAAAAACAAACAAACAAACAAAACAAAAACAAAAACAAAAAAACCCCACAACCAAACAAACACCCCCCACAAACAAAACAAAACAAACAAAACCCCGAGCCTAAGGGCTGGGGATACCACTCAGTTGGTAGAATAATTACCTAGGATATGTGAAGCCCTAAGCTTAAAATAAAAGACGTCATCAGTCCAACACAAATTCTTCCAAGAATCAAAGAGTAGTAGGCAGGGGGCGGGGACAAGAAAATCCCAGACCAATATCACATGGAGGGGAAATTATTTTAAAAGTTGTGGCAAATTAAATCCCAAGACAATTCATTAAATAAAGGAATGTCTTTAACAAATGG
The DNA here is from genome assembly GCF_900095145.1 of Mus pahari. Taxonomy (NCBI): domain Eukaryota; kingdom Metazoa; phylum Chordata; class Mammalia; order Rodentia; family Muridae; genus Mus; species Mus pahari. Next base: position 105,990,959 of record NC_034595.1, on the reverse strand, counting down.
GCACTGGGACAACTAGAAGCCACATTCAAAGGACTGAGATTAACTTCAAATAGGTCATAGACTAAACATAAGAGCTAAAAATGTAAAATTCTTCACCCAGCATCTCACATATGGATATGGTCGGTGCACAACTGCACTGCAGCACCAGGAGGTGGACAGAGGAGGGTTTCAGGAGCTCAAGGTCACCCTTAATTACACATGGAGTTTGAGGACAGCCTGGGCTACATGAGACTATGTTAATCCCCCTCCAAAAAAAAAAAAAACACCTCCAAAAGATATAACAAAATCAGCAGTAATCATTAATCACATTAATAAAACAACTGTAGCCAAATACATCATGGGAAATTGCAATTTATTAATAGATTTAAAAAACACTGCAAGGTTTGTACATGGGACATGTATGTTGGTGAGGTGAGAGGGATCAAAGTGTTAAAGAGTTTGACAGCTGTGATCTACAGGCTCAATGCTAAGAGATGGCTGGCCTCCCCCAAAGACTCACTGCCATCCCATGAAAACCCCAGCAGGTTTTTGTTGTTGGAGAAATTGACAAGCTAATTCTAAAGTTATGAGGAAATGTAAAAGGTCCCAAAGAGTTAGAAAGAGCACCGCCGTAGGGTGCGAGCATGGCCGTAGGGTGCCCTGTTTTTGAGGCTGAGACTAGGATGGCACAGTTTGGCATAGATGGAATGTACCTGACAAAATTAGTTACATAGGCCAGTGGGGAGAACTGAGAGACCAGACAGATGCCTTGATTTGGGGAGGATGGATACTGATCAAGGAAGCCCAGTGGAGAAAGAATATGTCTTTCCAGTAGTCATGGCTTGGGGATGGATCAGACACTTGTCTTATCCACAAAAGTTACCTCACAAAGGATCATCAACTTAAATATGAAAGCCAAAAGAACATAAAACTTCTACAAGAAAATAGTCTATGTGGACTTCAGCTAGGCAGGGAATTCTTAGATACAGGACCAAAACTATGACCCATCATTGAACTATGACCCATTGAACAGTGAGCATGATGAACTTTGTCAAAATTTACAATTTAAAATTTATAAAAGCATTAAAAAAAAAAAAAAAAAAAAGAACAAAAAAACGAGGGCTGGAGAGGAGGCCGGTGGCTAGGAGTAAGGCCACTCTTACAGAGGACTGGAGTTTGGCTCCCAGCACCCACACAGCAGCTCACAACCTTTTATGACTCCAGTTCTGGCAGCTCCAAGGCCTCCTTCTGAACTCTGCAGGCATCAAGCATTCATGTGATACATGTGCAGACATGCAGGCAAGACATCGATACACAGTAAGCAAGTAAATAACTCTTAAAATATTTAAGGGACACCAAAAGAAGCTGAGCTAAAGAAGAAAATATGTACTATGGGTTGTTTTGTTTTGTAGAAAAGATATCTCTAGGTAGCCCTGGCTGGCTGGCCTTGAACTCACTCTAGACCAGGTTGGCCTTGAACTCAGAGATCCACTTGTCTCTGATCCTGAGTGCTGGGATTAAAAGGTGTACCAGGCACCAATATACTCTGGCTGAAGGAAAAAATTATTTTTAATCTGATAAAGATTTGTAGCCAGAACACACAAATAACTCTCATAATACAAAATAAGAAAAACAGCAGCCTACTTTTAAAAGGAAGATGTGCAAGCGACTGGTTGGTAAGCGATAAAAAGCTAGTAGGACAGCCGAGGGGTGCATCTTTAGTCCCAGCACTGGAGAGGTAGAGGTAGGGGGGAATCTCTGAGTTCAAGACCAGCCTGGTCTGCAGAGGGAAGGAGGGAGGGAGGGAGGGAGGGAGGGAGGGACAGATAGACAGTGAGAGGCAGACAGACAGACAGAGTCAGTTTCAGTTCCAGAAGAGCAGTGAAATCCTGTCTTGAAGAGAAAGAAATCAAAACAAAACAAAAACAAACAAACAAAAAAATCTGCTTTAATACAAAACAACAGCACTGTTCCCACACAGCATGGCGAGGGCCCCAAAGAGACGATCGAGTACTGTCAGGAGAAGGGTAGTCAGCACTGTGTAGTCTCCTGGGGACTGTAAACGCTGCTACTATTCGGAAAAGTGGTAGCTTATTTTATGCATCTTAAATATTTATTTATTTTTTGCTTATTTACTTATTTGCATCTTTCTTTATTGTGTATGTGTGTGCACACACATACGTGTACACACCACAGACATACAATCAGAGGACAGCTTATGGGAGTCAGTTCCCTGCCTTCCTCCATGAGGGTCCTGAGGATTGAACTCTGGTTGTCAGCTTTAGCAGCCAGCATCTCTGCGTGCTGAGCTACCTCACAGGCTCAGAAGCGTCTCTGGAACTTTGAGCACACTGGCCATATGATGCCGCAGTGCTACTTGCAGACATACACAAGAGAAATGAGAATCTGTAAGCACAAAACCCTGAGCAGTATTCACAGCAGCACTGCCCCCAACGTGAGTTCCAATGTGAGGCAATCGGGTGTGGCCTGTCTGGGTGACAGGATGCTGCTGATCCAGAAGGGGGATGGGTCAGTATACACTGCAATGCAGAAGCATCTCCGAACACCATGTAAATGGGAAGCAAGCAAAAGACCACATATGATACAAGACTCCCTGCACCAAAGGTCCAAGAGCCAAATCTAGAGAGGTGGGAAATCAATTAGGGACTGGGGCGGGTCCAAAGCTGGAAACAGGACTAAGGGATCTTTCTAGAGTTCTGCAGCTGTTCTGAGAAGGCACTGGAATCTGGCTGCCCAGATCTGCAGATTTGCTAAAGATCTCGGAATCTGGCTGGACATAATGGAACATGCCTGAAATCTCAGCTGTGGGGAGGCAGAGACAGGAGGATCTCAGCTACAAACTGAGTTTGAGACCAGCTGGACTAACTCAGACTCTGTCTCCAAAAACAGAAAAGTGAGGGGGCTGGAGAGATATGGCTCAGCGGTTATGACTGCTCTTTCAGAAGACCTGAGTTCAATTCCCAGCAACCACATGGTGGCTCACAACCATCTGTAATAGGATCTGATGTTCTTTTCTGGTGTGTCTGAAGACAGTGACAGTATACTCACATGCATAAAATAAATATATAATTTGAAAAAAAAAAACAAACAGAAAAGCGAATGGCTGGAGAGATGGCTCATTGGTTAAAGGGCACATACTGCTCTTACAGAGGATCCGAGTTTGGCTCACAGTACCTTCTCTGGGTGTTCATAACTGTCTGGAACTCCCATTTCAAGAGACCCGATACTCTCTTCTGGCCTCTGTGGGCACCTGCATGCATGTACACATACCACACAGACACATGAATTACACATAAACACTGATCATTTAAAACAACAACAACAAAAAAGAGAGATCATGGAATCATTTAATACTGAGATTAATGTCATATAAACGATAAACTTCATAAAGTTACTTAGCCAACTTAATACACACATTAAAGATTTTATTTTTAATTATGTCGACATACGTGTGTCTGTGTGCACATGAGTACAAGTACCACCAGAGGCCAGAGGGATCAGACCCCATCCCTGCCCCCACACTAGGTTACAGATGGTTCTGAGTCACCTGATGTGGGTACTCGGAACTGAACTTGGGTCCTATGCAGAAGTAGTCTGTATTAACAAACAAGCATCTCTCTAGTCCGCGTGTGTGCTATGATGCTCTCACAGAAGCACTGAACAAATTAACAAACACTGGGGACTTATATGGTGGGCAGGGCCTCAGGAGGTTGGTGGTCCATATCTTGTCATGTTATAAGGTTTATTTACCCAGAAAGGAATGACTGTCCCAAAGAGGAGTGAGAAACTGCTCTTGGTCTAGCTGACAAGCTGTCTGTCTGTCTGTCTCTCTGTCTGTCTGTCTGTCTGTCTGTTTGTTTGAAACAGGGTTTCTCTGTATATCTTGGCTGTCCTGGAACTCACTCAGTAGACCAGGCTGACCTCAAACTCAGAGATCCACCTGCCTCAGGCTCCCGAGTGCTTATGATTAAAGGTGGGTGTCACCATGGGTTGGCTGTATCTTGTTATCTTTTGTGCTCTGTACAAGGCACGCTAGTTGCTGAGCAAGGATTTGCATGTGTCAAAACATATGTGAGCAGTGCACACACCTTTCAGGGCACGCACGCACGCACACACACACACACACACACATACATACACATATGTATGTATATATACATATACACATACACACATGTGCATGTACACACAAGACTCTGCCCACCTGGCTGTCTTATAGGCCTTCTGAGTCTTCTGCAGTCACCAGGCTGCAGGGATTTCTGTAAAATTATCTCAGAAGCGCTCCACCCACCTTTCACAGTTTGCTCTACTTGAGAGCTCGCAGCCCGTTTCTTCTGGAAGAAAAGGGTCGCCACCCTGAAGACACTTACTTTTGGCAATGTCCCCATCATCTTGCTGCAGCTGTACATGCAACGTGAAGGGAGATCCTTGGACCACTTCCAGTACCTCTGGACCCAGAATCACAATTTTCTTAGCCTGTGCTGGGGGCATAACACAAATTTTAGTGATTGTAGCAGCCATCGTTGAGGGTCCCGGTCCTTTCTCACCCTGTGAGAGGGGCTACCAAGATGACACTGCTGAGGTTGAGACCTCAAGGAGCCTGTTAGGCAGTTTGGTTGGCTGAAGGACTCATGTCCCTGGCTAGGCCCACCCCTGGGATGGCACCTCTGTCCTAAGTGTGAAGAGAGGTCACTCAGAAAAGCATGGGAGCAGTGAATGGCCAGGCATGTTCCAAGCCAAGGTAGGCGCCGACCACTTTGCAGTCATGTGTAGAGATCTCAAGAGAGCCTGACGGAAGTCAGTCACACAGGCAGCAGGGTCTCAGGGTGGGGTTGTCGGGTCAGAATATTTTGTTCAGTAACCCACAATCCTGTGGCTGAGAGGTTCCGAGACTAGGAGGTATCTAAGGCTGAGAGGGACTGTGTTTGGGGGGAAGTTGTAGTGTTGGTGCCGTAGCTGAAAGAGCCCACTGGTCTGAGACCCTGCTTGTGGCAGAACCCCTGAGGGCCAAGGTCTGCAGAGCCACAAGCCCTTTTAGAATCAATTAGAACACTCTTTCCCTGAAAAAGATTGGGTTTTATGTTCTGCTCCATCCCAGCTTGGTCCAACACCTCCCACGTGGCTGCCCAAGGCCACCCGAGATACGAGGCCAGGTTCAAACACAACCAACCCGCAGTGGAAGGGACAAGGGCGAGGCTGGGAACACCTACCTGCTGGGTGGCCGTTAATGAACATCCCACAGTAGGTGACTCCTGAGCAGTGGACCAAGCTGCCGAGTCCACTGAAGACATCACTGTGCCACTGTCCCTGCAGGGAGAATGAGGTAGTCTCAGAAGGTGGCTCCAAGGGACTCCAGGACCCTTTGCTAAGGACCCCCCCCCCCCGGCCTGAGGCTGTGAGGTTACTGCACCTTCCTTTGGGGGAGGGGTAAGGCACTACATTTTGTTAGGAAGGGTCCAGCTCGATTTGCTAAGTGCTCTCCCCTCGACTTTTAATGACGCCTGGAAAGAGGGGAACAAAGGCACAGCACATACCACTCGAACAAAGCACAAGTGCTCGGGCATGCTCTGCACAAAGGCCGCCTAGTACAAAGATGTGGCACTTAGCTGATCATGAGGGGACATGAACCTGTGACTACAGTGGGGTAGGACTGAGGTGGACTGTTTTCATGCCCAGAGCTTTTAAATGAAAAGGTAATTAAAAAATATAACTTGGGCACGTGCGCGCACACACACACACACACACACACACACACACACACACACACACACAAAATATCAGGGTGGGGGTGGGGTGCCACTTGTCACACACCCCACTCTGCCTCCTCCGTAGTATTCCTGGATCCACAAGCAATTGTGTGGAACGGCGGGAGGATTGGTTCCATAGAAAACTTCAAGATCAAATGGTGTTTTATTTGATTATGAATTGCTTGTATTGGGGGAAATTAGCCAACAACGACTTGGTTCAATTCACTCTCCTGCTGAAGTTAATTGGGCGACAGCTGCACTACCCTGTCCAGGACTGCCCTCTGCATGGAGCCTGGGCTCCCACATAGTCAGTGATGGAAGGGGAGCACTGGCCAGTCTCCGAGAATGCAAACAAGGTAGGAGAGTGGGTAGTAGGGTTCACTCAGAACAAGAAGCGATGAGGGCCGTGGTGGCAGAGATGGTGCGGTCGAAGCCCTACCTAGTGGGTTCAGAGTCCCACAACCTGGGAGGAAGCTCAGCCACCACACAAGTTCAAAGGGAGGCCTCTGGCTAGGTGAGGAGAGTGGGTGCTCAGATGCCAGCCCTGAAAGTCTCATAGCTCTAAACCTCATTCACAAACAACAGGCAGCCCTAGGGGCCCCTCTCAGTTCAAGAGAGGTCAGCAGCCAGCTGTGGAGCACGTGGGCAGGGGCATGCTCACTTGCTCATGCAGGTACAAGCCCCTCTGGGATATGGATGGGGTTTTCATCCTGACAGTTGCCAAGTCACCCAAGTGAGGTGCCCCAAGGTCCCTTGGAGGTGGCTCCATTCCTCCGGCACAAAAATCCCAAACTCAGGCAGTGCAGGAAGACCCACATCCCCAAGGCTATGTACCAGCTGCATTCCTGGACGGTGCAGGCTCAGTTGACAGTGTCCTATCCACCCCACCTTTTGCTTGATTCCTCAGTCTTGTGCTCAGAGTATCCACTTGGTCTTTCTTGTCACTGCAGATGTGGATGGAGCCGGTTAGGAGGGTAGCTCTCGGGTTGGCTCTAGAGATCACAGGCTACACCAAACTACAGTGAGGCCTTGGTAGCCCTGCTTGGAAGCTTGGGAGGTGACCGCCCCCAGCACGGGCTTCCTCTGTGATGAGAATTCAGGTGCTCCACCGAGCAGGCTGGTGCTCAGGTTTGCTGGCTTCTCCCTAGGAGCATTCCCTCCTTCCTCCTGTGACCGCTGTCCTTCCTGAATCCAATCTCTTTCTTTCTGTTCTCTCTCAAGGATGACAGCAGCACACAGCTGGCTGGTGGTGAACATTCTGAGCAGATCCTTGGGGAGGGGCCACCTCGGCTCTGGCTGATGGACTCTCAAATGTGTCCCAGGCTCTGAGTCTATAGGCTGAAGGATGACCGTTTGTCTTTTCTCTTTGTGCTCACTTGGGCTTCTGGAAAGTGCCAGTGTGGGCTTTCGGGAAGGAGGACCTAGGCCCTGACAGTGATAAGCAATGCCTGTTGGGCAGTGGTGGGTAGAGGGCCTCGGGCGGGCGGCACTAGCCTGCCACAGGATCCTCTCAGCCCAGCCAGCCAAGCTCACTGCCCATAACATCTGCCATAGTCCATGAGGTGGGTGGCCAGTGGACCGCACGCTAGAACCAGAGCCCAAATGCTAAGAGCTAGAGCTTGGCGCTCCTGGCTTCGGGACAGCACTTGGATGACACAGATGTGTGCAAGAGACTCGTGATGCTAACCCATGGACTTGCCTGAGTGGTATCATAAACTCTATACTTGGTGACACATATTGTTAAAACATCGTAACCCCTGGAATGTCAGGCAGGGTCCTGTAGATAACAACACCCTCTCGTGGATGGGTCCTTGTCAAACAGGCCAAGGAAGCAGCTGGACAGGCCCTGGTCTGCTAGCTTCCACCTGGGCCTCCCACTCTGAACCCCCAGAGAAACTTGAGGGCTGTCTGGGCGATACGCAGTGTGGAGCCAGCCTGGGAGTCTCAGTCACAGGGAGGTGGAGCAGGGTACCACACCATCACCACAAAGCCCCAGGGTATAGAGACACCTGCATTCCTCCTCTGCCCAGCTGCTGCCCACACCCATGGGAGGATGGATGTGACTCATGGGACAGAAGAAGGTGACGAAGATGATAATGACATAGCCAGCTAGAGAAGAGTCACTTAGGGCTCAGATGTGTACCCCCACACCAATCAAACATACAGCAAACAGGGGGCCAGTATGAGGAAAAGGACACCCAGGACAAGAGGGAGGCATCTGTTCTGTGACTGCTACAGTGACCCCAGAGAGTGAAGCTCAGTCTCTGAGCTTCCCACCCTGCTCTGCCACGGCTGCAACCCACATTTACAACGGAGAGCACACTAAGTGTGATACACTGCAGGAAAGAAGCCCTCAGCCCCCCTCATTGTGGGACACATCTCCAAGTTAACCCATGCTCTTTTCTTCCCGGTACTTGGATTAGTAGTGGCTCTGTGGTGGCCACGCCGCAGACATGGGTTTGGGTGCAAGTCCATCCTGACCAGAAGTTCACCCCTAGCTCTTGTTCATCTTGGTCCTTCCTGGGGTGAACAAGCCCCAGGCCACTTCTGAGTGGGCTCCCAAAATGTCAGGCCCTTTCTGAGTCGGCCTCCACGGTGTTATGGCGTGGAGGCTGCAGTTATCACCGACCACGGCTAAGCCTCGGACGCTCTGGTCCCCTCGGGTGGTGCCACCTGCGAGGGGTTATCTGGGCTCTCCTCCTGGACTTGCAGCTGTTATGGGCGTGATTCCAGCTTGCAGGGATGGCGGGTAGCTTCGCCTGCATCGCAGTAACAGCAGGTCTGCGGAGTGTAGGCTTTGACTGGTCTTGACTATTTTCCTAGGATTTCAGGGTCTGCAGTGAGAATATTTTGTAGGGACATAGAGGTGCAGGGACCACTGCTGAGACGGTTCCTGGAGGGGGCCATTGTGGGGGGCAGCTGACCTGCTGAGGGGCCAGCACTGGACGCGGGTGCTCCACTGCTCCACACTCTTTGGGCGATCTTCAGTGGCAGAGACATGTCCTGGGTCGATGGCCTTTCCATCCTGCTCTGGGCCTTGCTGGCCCAAGGAGGAGAGACAAGTGATATGGGAAGCAGGTAGCCACAGAGCCTATCTTCATCTGCCTGCTGACATGCAGGGACTCTCCAGACATGCCAGCTCAGGGGGAAGCTGGGAACTGCAGCAGGTGAAGGAACCCATAAGGCTAGCCACCTGTTTCATGTGTGTACAGGTGTGCCAGACAGCAGGCTGCCCTCTGGGAAAACCAACATGGGAAATGTTGATTTCCAGGAAAGCAGAGCTTTAGGTGACAGACGTGTCCTTGCTGTGGGAGAGGCCTCCACCACACTGACTAGCTCAATGTACCACTCTAGGTGCCCACCAAAGACACAGATGGAACCGCGTCACTGTGCCCGCCATGCCAGCTGCAGACTTCACCTAGAACATCTGCTCAGGGTCTGGATTGATTTCTTTCTCACAACGTGGGAATGCTGGCTCAAGGGGAAACCTGATGGGTCAAGATCAGAAAAGCAAAGCTGGCCAGACAAAGGCTAACCATCCTGCAGTCTCCTCAGGATACGTAAGATGCTAATGCTGATGGGTCTGGGGGATGAGGGTTGTTGGGGGGAGGGGGCTTGCTCTCTAGAAACACCGGAGGACTGAAGAGCTAGCAGCTACCTACCTCCTCTGCCTGAGGGTCCAAAGGAAAAGGTGAGATGTCTCCCTGCCTGAGTGTGTGGTAACAGGCATGTACCCCCAGGTGACAGGACAGGACAAGCTGGGAGGGACAAGCACTCAGAGCCACTGCAGCAATGTCAAGCAGAAACAAAAGCCAGCTCTGTGTGATGACAGCAACAGCAGTGCCCGGGAACTATCAGTTGCCCTCTGCCAAACGGCTCACACTCCTTAGCATGGTAGCTTTAAAAACAGAAAATAAGTGTGGGTTGGGGGTGTAGAAACAAAAACCCCTGCTGGTTCCTTCAATCGTGCAGTCACTGTGGAAAAATGTGACGGCTCCACAAAAAAAAAAAAAAAATTGAAAATGCAATTACCGCATGGTGTAGCCATCCTACCGCTGTGTCCATAAACCCAAAGGCCTACACATGTCTGCTCTGAGCACTGTCCCCAGAGCCCACTGAAATGCATGAACAGGGGAAATGGGACTTGTAGGCATATGTGCCACTCGGCCATCGGGAGCCTCCTGCACGTGTTTCAGTGAGCATGGACTTGAGGCTGAGACGATCAACAAAAACAGCCAGCCACTACGGAACAAGTCTATCCACGGAGTCCCCAGAGGAGCCAGAGTAACTGAGACAAGAGAGGTGGGTGCCAGGGCTCTCGGGGACTGGGAAGTTTGGGTCAAATGGGCCAGAGTCTGCTTACATAGATGAGATTGTGGACAGACGGTGGTAATGGCCATACAGTAATTTAAGCATTTAATGCCACCAAACTGGACACTTAAAACAGGACGAGATGGCACACTTCTGGTTTGTGTGTGACTGATGGCAACATAAAGAACAGTGGTGCCCGGAGGAAGCAGATCTGATGACTGTTCCCACCCCACAGCCTCCCTTGGCTGATGTCCCCACTCCATGCAGGTAGTGGTCCATGCGTGGGAGAGCTCAGTGCAGATGGTCTTCGGCTGAGCAAGAGATCCTGAGAATACTCTCTGCCTCCCTTGGCTAATGAGGGCTGAGTGACAGCCCAGGGTATCTTCTCTCACTTGGGCAGCAATTGAGACCTCTCGCTCCCTCTGTGGCACAGGTCAGTAAGGGTTGTGTGAGGCCGGCAGTTGTGGATGCCTGTGGTGTCTGAGTCCTGAATTTCCAGATGGCGTCACCTGTCCTCTTGGACCTGGGTGCCCCTTTCTGTTCAGTGTCCAAAAGATCCAGGAAGAAAGTTGTCCTTTAGCCTTCCCATTAAAAAAAAAAAAGTGGCTGGCTCGCGACCTTTCTGCCTGCATGTGCATCCTCTGGTCACTGCTTTATGGCTGCTTCAGCTCATGCTGTTGATTTTTTGGTGTAGCCTGCATGTCTAAGCATGAGGCCGATATGTCCCCTCCCTTGGACACTGCTCCTGCTGTCCAGCCACAGGAACTGGGAACTGAGCTACTGAGAACTGAGCTGAAGGATACACAATCCCCAGCCCCACTCCCAAGGAAGGAAACCTTTGCGGATCTTGTGGAGTTCAAGGTTCTGACATCAGGAGGAGCAGCCACGGCAACCTGAGCAGTTTTAGCCTGTGTGGCAGTCCTGTGTGCACTGCTTAGGCATTCAAGGCCTCCCTGCTGCCTGCCTTAGAGTGCATTTCCACCCAAACTTGGAACAAGTACCCAAGGCTGGGCACGCTGCTGGTGAGCAGGTCTTGACTGCCCCCTGGTGGACATTCTGTAGGCTGTTGCAGGTGAAAGTGAGGCATACCACAAATTTCAGGTTGCAGAAAGGAAGGCCTGGGCAGAGCCCCAAACCTCAGCCACCGATGGTTAGTGGCCAGCAGTGAAGAAGCCCTACTGGATGTCTGAGGACATGTGGAACAGAATCACCTCCGGGAACTGGGCAAAGCTTTTCATTATTCTTCCTGCCCAAGTGGTGGTGGTGGTGATGGTATCTTTCTGGGCTGTCAACGGCAGTTCATCCACTGATGCGATGGGTTCTGGAGGGACCCACTAGGGCAAGGCCTTTCCCAAATCTCAGGGAAAGAGGGTCAGGTATATGGACCAAGCTTGGGTGCTGAGGCCACAAGCTCTTCTGCCCCTTTCTGGACTGGGAAACCATGTTTCTCCGTTTTCCCATTTATAAAATGTGGCAAACAGTCTCTTCACAGAGGTGTGGGGTAGTTCATGTGAACCCACGAGCAGAGGGGTTTGGAAGTGTCTGGCAGGTAGGAGGTGACTGACAGCCCTGGCCTTCTTCCACGGGAACAAGACACTTACATGACATGTGGCTAGCGACATGGCGGGACTCTGTCAGGCTGCGGGACAGGCAGGTGACTCCTTTAGGTCCTCATTACCTTGTACTCTCCCACCGCACCCTGGATTTGATCCTACTTTGGACATGCTGTCAAGGCAGGACCTCTGAGGATGAGCCCCCAGATGGGGAGGAGCCAGGCTGGTGAGTGGTCACAACAGCAGGTACAGATGGTATGCAGACTGTCTCAGGCACAGCTCAGAGGCAGCTTCTAGGCCAGCAGGGGGCAGCTTCCACACAGACCCCAACAGCCCTGACCAGAGCAGCCCTACCGGATAGAAAGTTATATCAACTTGACACAAGAGAGGATCATTGGAGAAGAGCAAATCCTAGTTGAGAAAATACTGCCATAGCATTAGCCTGAAGACAGGTCTGTAGGCTTTTTCTGGTTGACTGATGTGGGAGGGCCCAGCTCACTGTGGGAAGTATCACCCCTCAGCTGGTGGTACTGGGTGCTGTAAGAAAGCTGAACAAGCCTTGAGGAACAAGCTAGTAAGTAGTGTTCTCCCAAGGCCTTTGATTCGGTTCCTGCCTCCAGGTTCCCATCTCGGGTTCCTGTCCTGACTTTCCTGGGATGGACCTTTACCAGGAAGTGTAATGTGATAAAAGTCCTCTCCTTCCCAAGCTGCTTTTGGTAACGATGTCTTGTCATACTATAGGGACCGTACTCAGGCCTGGGCTGAGATCATAACTCTTCTGTTCTGCTCACAGGTCTGGGCACCCGTGCAGTGTTCTCTGTGGCCCTACAGTTCTGAGGGAGCTGTCATACACCACTCCATTTCCATTAAGGAGCCAGGCCCTGGACCTTTTCCCCTAGTCACTGGATACTGTGCCAGCAGTCAATAGAGGGAGCTGAGGGCTCAGGAGAAGTAGGGATTTGTTCTCTGAGGTCACAGGGACCACTCTTGCATCTGGGCAGTTTCTACAGGAGTCCCTACTCCCCCCAGTAGTTCTGTGGCTACCCTTCTTCCCAGTTCTGCATGAACTGGGCTGGGCTCTTCCTGCTTCCAGGGGCCAGCTCCTTCCAGTTGTCAATCTGCCATTTGAGAAATCTGGAAAAATATGATCGCATCATTCTGGTTACTGTGATACGACGAGAAAGAAACAGCCGCAGAAGTCTGACTCTCAGGAGTCTAGAGGCCTAAACCTGTCCTTTCTTCCTCCCGGAAACCCCCAGCAGAACTCACATCACCGTCATCACCGTCAAGCAAGCAGCAACACTTGGGGTTGAGGGCCTCACCTGTAACAACTGGAATTGCCAAGAAGCTGATCCCAGGGCCTTAAGCTCTTACTTCCTGGTAGGACTTGGCCTGCCATCAGCCCAGGGGTGGTGGAACCAGGCCCAGCCCTGTCCCAGGACAGCCCCGGACTGTAATCTGTTTCTTCTTGCGCCCCTCCTGGTAGCTTGACAGTTTTCCTGGCCAATAGCTTCACATTTCTCATTAAGAGCACTGGTGTAGTCTTTTCCCTGGCCCGTGAAGTCCACGGCTCCTCATATCTCCCATGTAGACAAGAACAAGCATTTGGACAGACCTCGGTTTCCCTTGTGGCACAGGGCTCATCAGACTTGAGGACTTAATAAGAATAAGGAAAGTCAGCCTTCGGGGCGCTAATGGGGCTGTGAGGAGGAGTTGAGTGTGAGTCCATTCTCTCCAGGGCACTGCCAGAGGAAGTGTGGGCAAACACCATCAAGGCTCCAGTCCTCTAACAGCCTCCCGCCTTTCCACTGTACCTTGTATGTGGAGCCGTCGGCACAGCACAGCACCCCGTGTCCCTGACGCTGGTCTCGAACCCAGTCACCTTCGTACTTGTCACCATTCCTGAGGGCACAGCACAGGACCCTCATGAGGCTAAGAACCAGGTAGTAGCAGTGACTCAGACCAACTCCTCTGACCAGGCGCAGCAAGCACACAGGGGCCAAGGCAAAAATAGGCCCTGAACAGATGGTCTGTGAGCTCCTGCCTTGCCAGAGCTGGCTCAGGAGGGCTGGTGACAGGCGGAGACATGTCTGCATGCCTGCCCCCTCCCCCCATGGTAGGACCCATTTCCCAGAGCATGCTGGGCCCTGTGCAGGACACGTTTGGCTTCCGCTACTCAAAACGGGAAATGACAGAGGAGGAAATGGGAGAGGCGACTTTGCCTGTTTCAAGGGCAGGTGCTGGGTAATAATCCACCCAGGAATCTGAACACAGACTTAAGGTCTCTAACCCTCTGCCTGAAAGACAGCAGTTTTACTGACCAGTATCCCTGCTCAAACCCAGGTCCTTGGGATCCATTCTTGGGTGCTAGGTCCTAGATTCAACAGGTGTGGGAGGATGCAGAAACAGACATACAGACAGACAAACATATATACAGAGAAGAGCAACAAAGGCTCAGAACATATTTAAGGCCTGGGTACTAGGCAGTCAGTGCTTTCTACAAAATCTACCCCCAGACCCCTATGGCTACCAGCATTCTAGGAGGTAGGGGGGCCACTCTTGTTCCCAAGTAGCAGCTTATTCCTCCAACACCCATACTCACTTAAAGATCATCTGCCCACGGCCATGTCTCTTGTTGTCATGGAAGGAACCCTGGTATACCTGCCCATCCTGGTCCTCCAGAAACCCCTGCCCTAGTGAAGGAACCAAAATACATCAACTTGATTCCACACCTCCTGCCAGTGATGACACTTCCTCTCTCCTCCCTTAGCCCCCTGGAGGAGTTCTGCCTGCACTTAATTCTGGCAGGAAGTCAGATTTAGAAGATTGAGTACTAGGACCCCGCTGGCCTCCTAGACCTGCCAATTATCCCTGTTCAAACAAGAATGGTTAGATGTATAGGGACAGATAGCTGCCGCTGCCCGGGTCTGGTTAGATGTATGTAGGGACAGATAGCTGCCCCTGCCCGGGTCTGGTTAGATGTATAGGGACAGACAGCTGCCGCTGCCCGGGTCTGGTTAGATGTATGTAGGGACAGACAGCTGCCGCTGCCCGGG
>NC_034595.1:105955070-105974951 GCF_900095145.1 Mus pahari | reverse complement strand
AGCTGCCGCTGCCCGGGTCTGGTTAGATGTATGTAGGGACAGATAGCTGCCGCTGCCCGGGACTGGTTAGATGTATGTAGGGACAGATAGCTGCCACTGCTCATAAAATCGATCCAGACTATCCACCACAAGTTCTAGTGGGGGCTACGCAGAAGCCCTCCACAACCACTGGGTTTTGGTGGACAGTATAGAGGGATGCTTAGAGTCCATGTGAATATTTCTGTCTCAGAATTACTCGGTACACAGTAAGCATGGCAGGGCTCTGCCTGAGTTCCCCTGCAAGGTTTGTCACCTTGAAAGGCCAGAGAAATGTGAATAAAGATGGGGCCTTGCTGAGCTGTCGATACCCTCAGCTTCTAGACAATTCAGAAACTCAAGGGTATTTCTATTCCCTAGCTCAAGTAAATCTGGAGAAAGAAAAGGAAGTTCCCACTGCATTCATACACACTACAATCTGCTGGTTCATTTACAGCATCCGTTAGTCTTTCCCAGTGTCCAAAGGGACAGGCAGCTCTTCAATCAACCCTTATCTTCTTTGGCCTTGCAGACCATACATGAGGTGACTAACTCAGGCCTTAGGGGCCTGATAGTCCAGTGTCACTAGGATCTTGGGAGAGTGGATCTGGTCAAGGCACGGCTGCAGCAGCAGGATGACTCACTGTGAAACTGCAGACCTGCCTCAGGCCAACCTGTGGGATCCATGCTTATCATCAAAGAATTGTGTGCTGTTTTAACCTGTAAGTGGTAGACAGTACAGATAGCGGATGTGGGCATGACACATGTCCCAGGACATGGTAGGCAGCTTGCTTTCTGTATATAGGCTCTGATGGGCTCATCTGCACTGTAGGCAGAAAAAGGGGTACCAATCCCTGCCTCCGAAGTCAGACAGGCTAGCTTAGTGGTTCTACCACCTGAGCACACACAGACCCCCCCAACCCCCTGGGTACCAGACCTTCCCTCAGGCCTTGGGAGAGCTCCCCTTCATAGCGACCTCCAGCTTTGTACTTCATGATGCCGTGCCCTTGAGGCTCTCCTAAAACAAACTGTCCAGAGTAGGTGTTTCCTGAGATAGATAGGAGGAAAGAATCAGGTTACTTTCTGGTTCTCTGCTGTGCCCCAGCCAATGGCGGTGGAGATGACGCCAGTCATTTTTATTTTCTTCTCTTTCTTTCTTTTTCCCTTTTTCTTTTGTTAGTTTTTCTGAGACAGAATTTCTCTGTGTAGTTCTGGATGTCATGAAACTTGATCTGTAGACCAAGGTGGTCTCAAATGCAGAGATCCCCCTGCCTGTGCATTCCAAATGTTAGGATAAAGGTGTGTGCCACCACCTCCTGGCCTGAGGTGTTTTCAAATGGAGGTCTCAGTCTCTATGTAGACTAGGCTGGCCTCAGACTCACAAAGATCTGTCTTCCTTTGTTTTCTGAGTGCTGGGACTAGAGGTGTGTGCTACTACACCTGGCTGGTGTCTGTCTCTTTACCTTACTCTTTGGTATGGACAGCAAGGAAGAGAACATGCTTTGGACCTGTGTCCATACCCTGGCTGGGATGGCAGAATGCCATGGAAGCCCTTGCCTGTGACACTGTTGGGGTACAACGAAGGACTTTCCTGGCTTTTTAAAAACAATTGAATCCAAGAGAAAAGCTCTCCTGAGTGCTAACGACCACTAACTGGGAAGCCTAAAGCTCCAGGAAGTACCCCTGACCACTGGCATGGAAGCCACGGAGCAGTCTGTCCATCCAGGGATGCACCTTGACTGAAATATCTTTGTTTATTTTAAGTGCTGGCATCAAAGGTACGCATGACCACCTCTGGCCTAAAATACCCTTTTGGTTTTTTAAAAGATTTAATTATTTATTTTATGTATGAGTGCTCTATCTGAATGTATACCTTCATGCCAGAAGAGGGCATCAGATCACATTATAGAGATGGTTGTGAGCCACCATGTAGTTGCTGGGAATTGAACTAAGGCTCTCTGGAAGAACAGCCAGTGTTCTTAACCACTGAGCCTTCTCTCCAGCCCCTAAAATATCTTTAATGTAGAAGAAAATGTAACTTTGGGCTGATAAACTTTTCTTTCATCTAGGTGTTATAGAGAAGACCGAGTTTTCTATTGAGGTGAGTGCAAACCCTTACCTAGGAACCCTGGGGCACCCTTTCACTGGGCACGAAGGCCATCCAGGCTGTAAGCCTCCTCACCCTTGCCCCAGCCTGCATGCTGCTCTCCTCTCCTTACTGGAGCCTGTAGCTCCCTGTTTACACACAGCACTCTGCGTGGCCACAAGCTCTGGGAGGGTTATGGGAACAGAGTCAGCAGCCCGCCTTTGTCCAATGCTAACCTGACCAGGCCCAGTGCTGGCAGCCTTCCCCAGTGATTTCTCCATCCACAAATTCGCCTTCATAATAACTTCCATCTTTAAACAATAGCTTCCCATGACCTGGTAAGAGAAACAAAGTGCAGTCGGCTTGTGGGAGTGGCCACAGACCGACTCATGCTGGGTGGGCTCCCTTTGCAGAGTGAAAACTTTAGCTGCCATGGTGGTGCACGTCTGTAACCTAGCTACTCAGAGGCTGGGCCAGTCTGGGCAACACAGTGGAAACTCATATAAACAAAGGAACACATTCCTGACTGCCGGCTCTCATTGAGATGACCACAGAGTCATGAGCTGTGCACATGAGACCTTGTCTGTCCTCCATCTACACGAGGACAAAGGACACATGCGTGTGTGCCCGTGCATGACAGTGCCCATGGAGACTGGAGGTTGGTGTCAGGTTCCCTGGAGCTAGAGTTATGGGCTGTTATGAGCTACCTGATATAGGTGCTGGGAACTGAACTCTGGTCCTCTGCAAGAGCTTCAAGCACTCTTCTGAGCCATCTTTCTGGCCCCTGGAGAACACATTCTTAAAAGTGGGTGACTCTTCAAGCAGCTCTGACAACAGTGCCTGCTTATAGAAGATAATCCTTAATGATGGTGAAAAATGAGAAACAAAAGCTGAAAAAGCCAAGCAAAAGCTGAAAGGTGCTAAGGATACAGCCTGCTGGTGGGGCACTTCATTCGTACAGGCTCTGGGGTCGCAAGAAAACAACAACAACAACAAAATAATAAAGACAATATTGGTAGAGACTGGGTGCAGTGGGGCACTTTGGAGGCTGAAGCAAAAGGATTACAAGTTCAAGGCCAGCCTGGGCTATATATATTATGTAGCAAGACTGTGTTTCAAACACCTAAACCAAAACAACAAAAAGATGTAAAAGAAAATGAGAAAGATTCTGGTAGCCGGCAGATGCGATGAGCC
Organism: Mus pahari; assembly: GCF_900095145.1. Classification (NCBI taxonomy): domain Eukaryota; kingdom Metazoa; phylum Chordata; class Mammalia; order Rodentia; family Muridae; genus Mus; species Mus pahari. The sequence goes on along the minus strand of NC_034595.1, from coordinate 105,971,656 downwards.
TTCTAGTTTATGGAGTAGGCAGAGTCTAGACACTGGAAAGTCTAGACTCAGTACTTCTCTGGTGCATGCACACACGCACGCACGTACATGTATGTATGTGTGTGTGTGTGTGTGTGTGTCCATGCAAAGGCCATTCAAAGGCATGCTCATTTTGTACTTTTCCCCTCTTTGCCCAGGTTTTCTAAAAATCTGGCTTGTTTCTTCTTTCTTTTTTCTTTCTTTCTTTCTACTTTTGGTTTTCTGAGACAGGGTTTCTCTATGTAATTATGGCAGTCTTGAAACTCACTCTGTAGTAAGACTGGCCCTGAACCCAAGAGATCCCCCGCCTCTGCCCCCTGAGTGCTGGGATTAATGAGTGCCAGTCGGTCATTTTGTTCTTATTAGAAACAAAGCCTGGTACCTCACCTCCATTAACTCTAGCTTGGGAAAACACAGCAGAGCCTCCATGCTGTAAGAGAGGTAGCAGGAGGCAGCCTGCTAAGAAGACAGCTGCCTTTCCTCAGGAGTCAACAGATTCAATGTCTCACTGCAACATCTCCATATCTCCTGGCCTCTGTCTGGTGGTGTTCTATAAACTGGAATGCTCACAGACGCGGTGGAGAGAACAGGGTTCTTTCATGCTTCTTACCATGTTTCTTGCCTCCCTTCCATTCTCCTTCATAGCGGAAGAAAGAATTTGGGTATACATATACGCCATAGCCTGTGTATGGAAAAGAAGATGAACAAAGCGATGGTTTGACATCAACACACACAGAGATGGGGCAGCTCAGCGTCTGGAGTAGTCTGGGTCATTTCTCATCAGTCTCTTGAACATGACAGGATGGTTAATTGCTCAAGATGCATGTTCCCTCTCCCTTCCTTGGGTTTTGTTACATGGATAGTACTGAGGGAAAGGCAGGCCTGGCCAAAGGAGGGCTAGGACAAAAGCTGACTGTAGGCTCTTAAGAGGAAGAATTCAAATGGAGGTGGTGAGGGCACGGAAGCAGTGAACAAGCTCCGTGAGGATACAGCGAAGAGCCCACCCTGCCAGGACCTTCACCATCCTCCTGTCCCCACAGCACAAAATCCACACTCACTCCTAATTACTCCTGGCTGCCTCATCTTTTATCATGCAGCTAGCTCTGTCTGAGACATCACACCCAACACCCATCTCTCAGTTCCTGAGATGGATAAGCAACCCCACTGCTTTCTTGCCAGCAAGTCGCAGCCTGGGACGGGAAGACGGTGGCACTAGCATGGACTCTGACCTCATATCGATCCTGTTTCTCCGGTTTTAGAACAACATTTCATCAGACTGCGTTGGGCGAGCCCGCAATCCCAGGCGGCCTCGTGTGCTCACCCAGCCAGCCTGACCTCAGCTCTACCTGCCCACCCTGACGCAGGGTCGGCTGGCCGTGATCCTGCAGCCTGGACCACGCCTGTGGAGCACGCGAACGCGACCGAGCTCCAGCAGGGAGTCGCAGCCCGTACCGTTTCGCGGCGGCAGTCCCGGCGAGTGCCGACGCGGCTGGAGCGAAGCCTGGTTCGGAGCACCAGCTGCCGCCATCTTGCCGCTAAAGTTTCCCTAGCAACCATAAAGCGGCCTTCCATTGGCCTCCGGTTGCCATGGGCGTGGCCAGGAGACCATCCCATCCGAAGCCACGGCGCGCCGGATCCGGAGCCTGAGGACGCCAATGCGCCTGTGCACCACGGCGCGTTTCCGCCGACCCCATCCTTCCGCCGGGAAGCACTCCCGCCAACGGCATCGGCGTCCGTACCGGAAGCGGAAATGGTTGGAGCTGGGGCCCCGCCCCGCGGCCATCTTGGCGGCTGGAGGCGGTGCCGCGGGACGGAACGGAAGTGCCTGTGCACCTTCCCGGATCCGGAGCCGAGCTCTGGCGGCCTCCCTGCCCGCCATCCTCCTTCCGCAGCCGTGAGGGAGACCGCGGCTCGGCTGCACCGGAGCTGCGAGGTGCTGGGGGTGGGCTGGTGGCACGGACCTGGTCGGGCGGCACACCGCCGCCTTCCTCTGGGCTGTCAAGGCCACGGGCGGGCCGGCCGGCGGGCGGGGCCGGGCAGCGCCTTTGAGCCTGGCGAGGGGTTGCCAGGGGCGGGCCGATCTCCGAGAGGGGTGCGCGAGGGGACTGCTGAGCGCTGCCCGCCCCGGCCGCGGCTCGCCCTCCCGGTCGTGGAGGAAGGTGGCCTGTTGTCGCCTGCACAGATCCGGGCGGCGTGTGTTAGGTGTCCTCTTGTTACCCCACTACCGTGCTCGGTTTCGGGTCACACGTGTAGGAATTAAGCCTGAGTGAGAAGAAGTTACTGAATGGATTGAAGGGGTGCTGGTTAAATGGGTCTAGATTATATGGTGACATTAAGGCAGTAAAATCCCCAGCCCTCCAGGCTGTACCTCCAGCGTGGAGCAGATAAGGCTACATTGTCTCCCTTAGCAGGGTATCAGTGCAAGAGGGCTTCCTACTTTCACTTTGAGAACCCCCAGTGTCTTTTCTTTCTTAGTTCTTAATAATAGATACTATCCAGGAGGTGGTGGTGCACGCCTTTACGTGAGGCAGAGGCTGTGAGTTTGAGGCTAGCCTGGTCTACATGAAGGAACCCTGTCTTGGGGTGGAGGGGAAAGACTAGAGACTAGTTATGCATCTTGGAATTGCTTTTTTTGATGTGAGGTTTTTTTTTAAAACATAATATGTGGAATTCCCTCATAAGTGCTCAGAAGAGCATAAGTAAACCCATACTCTGTCCCTTAGATCCGGACTGGGGAACTGGTTGCTGGGGAAGATCCAAGATGATCATTTTCCACCCCACCCCCAAAGGTGGGAGGGACCCAGAGAGGGAAGGACTCTGAGGGGCAGGGTCTGGAAGGGTCGACAGAAAGGGAACAACTCTTGAAGCATGCAGGTCTTTTTTTTTGGCCAAGAGGCAGTGACCCCCAAATGCGGCGCAGAGAGCTTTCTGCTCTCTGCTGTATTACTAATTTAGGAGTGATGGATTGCAGAAACTAGCCAAATGATGGGCTCCAGAACAAGGGGGGGGGGTTCACTGTGTGGTACTTGTCCCCCTTAGAACAGCTTTTGTCTTGTTGTGTGTGTGTGTGTGTGTGTGTGAGAGAGAGAGAGAGAGAGAGAGAGAGAGAGAGAGAGAGAGAGAGGGAGAGAGAGAGAGAGAGACATGGAGCATATCCTAAAACCAGACAAGGTCCCTCAGGAAGGAGCGTGTGTTCTGGTGAGAGGAGATTGAGAGATTACTAGGAAGGGATTGGAAACGGTGGTCATTGTGGACAGCATGGAGGGCCTCTCTGACCTTTAGTCTGAATGGAGAGGAGGATGGCAGCTAGAACAGCTGGTATGAGGGCTGCCCTAATCCAGGAACAAGTCTGAAACATCGAGGGCTGACACTTGGTTTACCGCAGGCTGCCCTTTGAGGAAGGCAGGGAGGTGCTCATCCCGTTTTCCAGGTCCGAGCATTCTTCAATAGCTGTCCCAGATCATATTGCTAGGAAGTGCAGTGCTGGGATTTGAAGCCGGCAGTGGGACTCCAAAGTTCACATTCTTAATCTCGCTATGGTGCCTCTCTCGGGTTGTTATTGGCAGTGAGTTTAATCAAGATGTAGAGCAATGTTTGTCTGTTAATCAAAACTTGACTAATGTGTTTTGGTAGGTTTTCTACGCATCATCTGAAGCAGAGTTTAAGCTCAGGTTTGCAGTTTAAAGGAGCAGCTCTGTCTTTCTTCTTTAAGATGCCCTCACTATGGAGATAGGTTGGTCTGGAACTCACTATGTAGATCAAGCTGACCTCAGCTTGCCTGCCTTTGCCTCCTAAACTGGGACTAAAGGTGTGTCACCAGGCCTAGTATTTTCCTTTTAATATTACTCTTGTCTCAATTTAAGCAAAAGTGTTTTAGTGGTAATCCCTGTAAAATATGGGAACATTTTCATATACTATAGGGTAAAGAATGTGACTAACACAGTTGGCCTTTGGCCTAAGTGGAATGGCCACTCTAGGTAGTACATTCTAATGTGGCCTCTATTTAAACGTGGAATCCCCCAGAAAGGGAGAGCCACAACTAGGTTCTTCAGTTTAATTGTGTGCATTTCGTTTATGCACACACCTGAGACCAAAGGGCGTTCTCATTCTCCTGGGCAGCTCTGAGCACTGTACTCAGTGGATCCAGGAAGTGGCAGCACACTGGTCAGTCTTACTGCAGACTTGAGACTGAGGTCTGGGGTGCTGAAAAGGCTGTCACATTATGTGGCCACTGATACCTGGTTCCAAAGCACTCAACCCCCAGGGTTGAGAGGGTAGGCTGGAGGTGTTGGATTTCTCCTCCTGCTGCCATGCTGTAGCATTTGTGAGCCTGGTTTTTTACCTACTTTGGGAGCATTAAGATCAAGCTCAGGACTTGGCTGCAGATTGAAGTCTGCCTGTATGTCTAGTCTTTAGAAAAGCATCATTTTGCACATGGTGAGCCTAAGGCTGACTGTAGCTAGAGAGGGTGTTGAAGGGTTCTCAGCTGCTCAGCACAGGTAGATTTAAGTTATACTTGAACTACAGTTTGTTTCTCCTCTTCACCATGTGTGTAGCAGAGGGACCTGGGACAGGTACTGCTCATAGATTTGAGAGGACCAGGACCACAAGATTTTTCCCTCCTGCTTCTCAAGTAGGACTGATGACAGAGGTCTCATCACTTAGCAGTTTCCCTGAGTCTATATCTGAAGAGCTGGATACCAAGCTGGACCTGAGCTGCTGCCAGGCCTAGCACTGCTGGAGGTCTGTCCTCTGTGAAATCAAGGGTAATGATGGTTTTCTTGGCTGTCTGGGTTTTACAGTGAATTCTGCCTGGGATCCCTGCAGCATTTGAAGTGGCCAGGGGCAGATAGGATCACCTTCACAGTTGCTAGATGAGAAACAGGGACACGGATAGATGGACTGCCTGCCAGTCTTGCTGATGGGGAGAGGGCCTGGCCCTGGGAGTATAGATCCAGGGCAGAACAGGAAGGCTGGGTGCTTGGTGAAAACCCAAAGAAATGCTTTGGATGAAATGCCAAGTCATAAAAAGTTCTTGACAGACTGCTCAGTAGAGGGGAACATTTTCATATCCCTGAATGCTTTTTATTTATTTTAAAAGAATTTTGTGTTTATCTCAGTTACAGAATGTCTGAAGGGGACAGTGTTGGAGACTCTGTCCATGGGAAGCCCTCAGTGGTGTACAGATTTTTCTCACGTCTTGGACAGGTGAGTAGATTTGTAGATCATTAGAACTATTTGGAAGGGAAGCTGTGTCTCCTGACAGATTCTCCTGAAGGGTGAGCTTGCCATTTTACAGAGAGAAGCTCACCTACAGCTTGCCTTGGGCAGAAGCTTTCGCTTTCAGGGTTTGGCTGGTTTCTTTGCCATGAGTGCCTGCACACATGTTCCAGAAAAAGGTCAGGTAGAGGGGTCTGGGCAGTGGAGACTTCTTGTTTCTGTTTTTGTTTTGTTGCTGCTGCTGCTGCTCTCCCCCCCCTCCCCCCCGCTCCTGCTCTTCCTCCTTCACCTCCTTCTTTAAACATACTAAAGTCCTTATATCTCAATGGTGTAGACAACAGTGGTCCTTGATCTTCTCTTTCCACCTCTTTTCCTCAACCTGCCACCCGCATTCTGGTAAGCCTCAGTCCTCTTTTGCCCTCAGGTGTTTGTTGGGTGTTGCTCCCTGAGTGTGAGACTCTTCATGCTGGCCCAGGTAGATGTAGGTCACGATGTATGGCTGTGTTTGAGGCTGTCTCACACACTCACTGTCTACAAGTCTGATTCAGTGAGCCGATACTATGGTTTGGTTAAAAACTTGCCACGCTTTTAAGAAAGTATCATGCGGCAATCTTTTGATAATTATTGAAGCTGCTTCGTGGGTAGGTACACTTTACATAATCATGAATGTTTAAAAATGCTTATAATTAAGACGTAAAGTTATATTTCAGAATTAAGATGTAAAACATATCTATGTGCACATGAAATGTTTGTTTATAGAAAACTCAAGCATTTCCATAGTAATGACTGTAGCTTTGGTATGTGTAAATGCATGGTTTGGCTGCCAGCAGTCAAGCTGTGACCAGCCACTTCCCAGTGAAGGCAGGCAAGGACAGTGTGTGCCTGTTGGGCAGGTGCAAGGTCCTTGAGACTTAGGAGCCACATCTGGGGCTGAGAGAGACCCCTGGGAAAATAGGTTTTGGTAGGATTTGACCCATGTGTGTTACAGCATGGGGATACAGTATATTGTTTACAGTATGTGGGTTACAGTATGGATTATAGCATCTGGGCTACAGTATGTGGGTTACAGTATGAGCTACAGTATTATGTCACAGTATGTTACAGTGTGGGTTACAGTATGTGGGTTATAGTATGAGCTACAGTATTGTCACAGTATGTTACAGTGTGGGTTACAGTATGTGTGTCACAGTATGTGTTACAGTATGGTTTGCAGTATGTATGTTTCAGTATGTGGGTTATAGTATGCATTTTGCGGCATGGGTTACAGTATGTGGGGTACAGTATGTATGCCACAGTATGAGTTATAGTGTGCATGTTATACCATGTGACAATGGGTTTAAGGTGTGGACTTGCTCCTCTGTAGCCTATGTCCTCCCTTTGGGTGAAGTTGATTTTCCTTATAATGTTTCTGGTTAATGCTGTAGCATAGTCTTTTATGCCTGATTATTTTATAATGCTTTTGCTTAAGAATTGGATCTGTTTCAGGAATTATTGCAGATAAATCTTGGATTAATTATAGTCAGTGTTTCATGCCAGTGTATTTACAATATATACATAATATATATTATGTATATATCGTATAGCCTCTTGCTGTTTTAAATATCTCTTTAAAATTGAAACCTAGCTATTTCAGAAAGTGCACTTTGTAGTCCATGGGAATTGTGGGCTAATGTGTGCCTTTTATTCTACCTTACAGATTTATCAGTCCTGGCTGGACAAGTCTACCCCCTACACAGCTGTCCGGTGGGTCGTGACACTGGGCCTGAGTTTTGTGTACATGATTAGAGTTTACCTGTTACAAGTAAGTGTGGTCTCAGCTGTCTTCACATTGTCTAAATGTGCTGTTGGCTGGAGTTTCGATTGTATGTCTCTTAGAGGACGTGATCTGTAATAATTTCAGGTGTGTGACCACCTGTTTAGAGAGGATTGGTAACAGTTTGTCCTGACTTTATTATGTTCCTTATTTAGAGTTCCCGGTGTGCCTAGGCTAGTCTTGTGGATAACAGACCCTGTGGTATCCTCAGACCTGTGTCTCTAGGGGCACAAGCTGATCCCTGTATTCTTAAGTGGTGTGCTACAGACTTAAGGTGCACAAGTGACTTTTGCACTCACCTGGGTCTAAGCTACTTCTGTGTGGCTAAAGAGGGGAGTGAGGACAAAACATTTAAGAGGATAAAGGATGGGTGGCTTCAGGATAAAGGATGGGTGGCTTCAGGATAAAGGAAGGCAGTTCTTCAGGTCCCTAGGCTGTCTGTGAGCGTCTTGGACAGGTGGCTTCTTCTCAGGCTTCTGTTTGGAGCTTGCTACTCCCTAGTTAGACACTTGGTTTCCAAGAATTCCTTGCACACCTGGGTTGGAGGCTTTTCAATGTCTTGTTAGTCCAGAGAAAGGCAGCTTAGAGATTTCCACTAGCGCATTTTCTCCTCTGCATCCATGAAAGGTATTTCCGCATTTAAAGTCCATCCATCCATCCATCCATCCATCCACCCAATAGTTAGGAGGACATTAGGACATGAGACAACACATTGATTTACTGGATTTATTCACTGCTGTGAAATTCTTAAGTAAATGTAGACACTTGTCCTTTATGGTTTTCATTTGTGAATTTATTCCTAGGAGTAGACGCCGTGCTGGTTTAGCATGCTGGTGGTAGGCTACTCTCTAGTTTATGCTTGAAGGATTTGCTCTGTACTGCATGTCTGAAATTAGTGTTGAGTTCATTGAAACTTGGTCTATTCACTAGTGGAAAGACTGGATGGACAGCCTTGGGGTGGGGGTGGAGCAGAGCGCACAGGTTGGTTGTACTCTGCTCTGAATCAGATTTGTGCCTGACCTAGCATTCCTCACAGCTTGGCTTTGCAACATGATAGCTTATGTGCATAAAATTTACTTTTATATCCAGTTTCTAGTTGTCTGACTTGAAAAATTTTTAGGCAGAAAGGTTTCCTTTATATGGAAAATACAGGCCTTTAAGGAGTAGGACACAGCTCTGAAAGTGAACTGGGTAAGCTCAGTCCTGTGTTAATGTTAGGACTGCAGGGATTCCCAGTGCATTGTCTTCTCTGGAGAGCTGGGTTTGAAAACTGTAGATTTTTGCCAGGGGTGAGATGGGATGAGAAGACGTAGGGTACAGCGGTGGTGCGTGCCTTTAATCTCAGCACTTTGGAGGCAGAGACAGAGGCAGGTGGATCTCTTGAGTTCAAGGCTGACCTGGTCTACAGAGCGAGTTCCAGGACAGTCAAGGCTACACAGAGAGATCCTGTCTCAAAAACAAAACAAAGAAAAAAGAAAGACAGAAAACCCTTTTCTCTTGATTTTTTTCTGGTTCTCCATTCTAGATCTCTCATGTGAGGTTACTATTTCAAGTGAAGTGTTTGTAATGCTCTGAGTTGTCTACAGAGGACTGCCAGCTGTCATGTGTACAGTAATAGCTGACTTTCTGTTGTAGACTTCATGTGAGCATGTGTGCTCACAGCAAGCTTTGAGGCCAGGAGTACACTTGAATGTTACTCAGACGTCCATCCTACATTAGCCCTATTTACAGGGCCGTGTGTTGAGGAGAGCTTTCTTTTCTGCTGCAGCCAGTCCTGGTCAGAACTGTGACTGTCATGCACATTTGCCTAGACCCTTAAAGATGTTTGCTGTCTGGGCCCTAGGTTGTCTTGGTTTTGTCAGACTTACAAGACAAGTTGAGGTAAGTGGTTACTGTGGAGCCATCATTGCTTATCACCTCACCTTGAAGAAACCATGTTTGTGGTGCAACAGAGCTTCCTGGGTATGGGCTCAGTGAACTGGTTCCAGCTGGCTGGGTTGCTCGTTGATGATGCTTTCCTTCTCTTCCAGGGTTGGTACATTGTGACCTACGCCTTGGGAATTTACCACCTAAACCTTTTCATTGCGTTCCTTTCTCCCAAAGTGGATCCTTCCTTGATGGAAGACTCAGGTACAACAGGGCCGTTGGGATGCTGTCAGAGTGCATCCTTCTTGGGATAGTCCTTGGGCCTGGGCTTGTGATGTCTGTGATTGTGACATCTAGATCGGGATCACTCACTAAACCCTGTGCAGCCGTGGAAAGGGTCACTCTCCACTCCACTGTGCTCAGGAGAAAAGTGAAGCTCTGGGTTTAAATAACACATCCAGGGTCACGTGGGAGGATGTGCAGGGCGCAGGGGTCACTTTCATATGGCCAGAAAAATATAAGAGCAGTAAATAGCACAGGTACAGCTCAGACCAGGAGGACCCTGCTTGCCAGGAGTTAGTACAGGCTGAGGCATTGGGTGTGCCTGGTTTCTGAGTTGAAATGTTCTTGGGTGTGGGCTTTTGTTGTTGGTTAACATAGGGTTTCTCTGTGTAGCCCTGGCTGTCCTAGAACTCACTCTGTAGACCAGGCTCGCCTCAAACTCAGAGATCCACCTATCTCTGCCGCCTGTCATGGGTTTCTCCTACCATGTGGGTTCCAGGGATTGAACTCAGATCGTCTGGCTTGGCAGCAGGTGTCTTGACCTGCTGAGGCATTTCATTGGCACTTTGTATTTATTGTGATAATGGATTTCTGTGCATTCCATACTGGCCATAAACTCATCCTGCTCTCAGGTGCTAGGATTGTAGCACGTACCACCACTAAGTGGCCTACATTTTCTGTTACCTGTTTTAGGTAAACGTTAGTTTGTCCTTATTTATATAACTATATAGTACAACAAATGAAAAATCTGTGTGAAATTGAGTTTTTTAAATTATTATTTTATGTGCATTAGTGTTTTGACTGCATGTATATCTGTATGAGGGTATTGGCTCCCCTGGAACAGGTTTACACACAGTTGTAAGCTGCCATGTAGGTGCTAGGAATTGAACCTGGAAGCTCTGGAAGAAATCTTTTGTTAATGCCTTTAAAAAGTGTGTAAGTATTTTATTTTATTTTATTTTATTTTATTTTATTTTATTTTTTAAGTCTCAGGAAGGCCTGGAGAGATGGCTCAGTGGTTAAGAACACTGATTGCTCTTCCAGAGGTCCTGAGTTCAATTCCCAGCAACCACATGGTAGCTCACAACCACCTATAATGGGATCTGATGTCCTCTTCTGACAGGAAGGTGTACATGCAGATAGAGCACTCACATAAAAGTAAATCTTTTTTTAAAAAGGAAAAAAAAGTCTCACTTGAGTTTTCTAAAGCGACAAATTACTTTGTAAGTTATACTTTGTCCGTTGACTGTGGACCCATACTTTAGTTGAATGAAGTCTGTTGCCATGTGTGAAGCACACTAGTTCAGTAGCGTTTAGGGAAGACGTGTAAGTGGGGCAGAGATCCACAGGTAAAGGCAGATGGTTCATCTCTAGCTGATGTTCTGTCTTTCAGATGACGGCCCTTCGTTACCAACCAAGCAGAATGAAGAATTTCGTCCCTTCATTCGAAGGCTTCCAGAATTCAAATTTTGGTGAGTTAATTTTTTTTCTATTGAACAATAAAATATATACATCTATATATGTCTTCCTTTTGCAAATGTTGTAATTGTCCAGGGAATGTGGTGTCATTTTGGTACATATGCACTAGGTAGTGGCCATGTCATAGTCAGTCAGGTCAAGTGCTTGGCACGTCCACCTCAGACACTGACTGCTTAGTGTTTGAACGCTGCAAGTCCTGTTTAAGGCATTTTGAAGGCAGTGCAGCATGATTCCCACTGCTCTTCCTCTGTCTGCACAGTGGAAGTCCTTTCTCCTGACCGGTCTTGCTGTTACTTCTTAAGGTGTTTGTGGAAGATGCAGACAGGCTCTGTCCTACTTCCTGGTTTATTAACAAAGTGGGAATTTTGTTGTGCTTTGTTTGCATGTGGCGTGCATTCATCTAAAAGGTCATAGCTGGGCTGGACAGGCATGGGGTGTGTCACCGGGCATTTCAAGGGAGACCACCACTTCACAGTGCTCTGCCTTGGGTTGGCACAGTAGTCTAGAGTCAGTAGGTCAGGCTGGTTCTCGAATGAAGGGTTCTAACAGCTGTTTTCTGGGCCCTGAACCTCCTGTGGGCACTGCTTTGGTTCAAGGCCACCCTGCACTTGCACAGAGCAGACTGGGAATGCGGGACTAGGGAGAGAGGGATGAGGACGTAGGTAGGTGCAGTGTAGGGTAGCTCCTCTGAGGACCTTCTGTCAAAAGGTCGAAGCTGTGGCCTCCTGGCCTGTCTTTTGGACCAAATGTCCTCTGGATTCCAAAGGAGCCAAAGTCTTTGTTGGCTCAATAAATTGAATGAGCAAACTGGGTTCTTTGACTCTGCAGCTCTGGTGCTGTGTGTAGGGCAGGAAGCGTTGTGGATGTGGGATATGATCCAGGAGAGGAAGCAGAAGGTAGGTAGAAGCCCCCCAAGGAACCCGGACTCTGTTCTGTGGGAAAAGAAGAGCTGGGGGGGGGGTGTCAGTAGCAGGGACCCTAACCAGCAAGGTGGTGTGGCAGGGCTGTGTGCTAGGGTGGGAGCCACTTCATGGCACTCAGGCTTCCAGAGTCAGCCCCTGGGCCTTGGCTACTGCTCAAGATGGCAGTTCAGGTAGCAAACTTGAGGTTCATTTGGCTTTAGCCGGGGTGTTTACACTTTTTGTAAACTTAAGAAGACTTAATTTTCAAAAGGCTAAGAGGACTTGGCTGTGGTTCAGTGTAGTACACACAGACTGACTTCACATTCTACTCTGGTGGCTGTAAAGGCCAGGGGGGTTTGACAGTTGCCTGGAGCTGCCCTCGGACCACACTAATTTCTCCCTTTGCTTTAAGGCATGCAGCTACAAAAGGCATTCTTGTGGCTATGATCTGTACCTTCTTCGAGGCTTTTAACGTCCCAGTATTCTGGCCGATCCTGGTGATGTACTTCATCATGCTTTTCTGTATCACAATGAAGAGGCAAATAAAGGTAAAGATAGCAGCGCTGCTGTGCAAGATGGCAGTGACCAGCCCAAGGCTGCAGAATCCCTGGAAAAGCATGCTTGCATTTAGTGCTGGTATCGCCTTCTGTGTGTGATGACTGACTTGTGCTCGGCTTCTGGCCGTGAGTCCCAGACTGCAAGCCGTCTGCGAGAACAGAACCTTCCTGGAAGGTTGCTGGAAGTAGGAAAACCCTGGGTAGGGCCAGGTGGGCTTGGGCCTGCAGTGCCTCAGTGGCTCCTTCTAGCTCAAGCTTGAGGTCCTGTAGTTGCCCTGCTAGAGCGTAAGGCACATCCCCACCCCAGTGGTGTAGCTGTGTAGCTGTGTACGCCTTCTGTACTCTCCCCAGCTCTTTGTTCACAGAGGCTCTGTTGGGCTTTCAGACAGGCCTCTAGTGAGTTAGAATGTGTGAACCACACTGTTGGCTTCTCAATTTCAATTGTGCTAGGCAGAAACAATCGAGGGGTACCTTTGGCTGTTCAGGCCTAGGGAAAAGGGTTAAGCAGAAAACTGTTTTGAAGTAACTCAAGTTTGTTTGTGTGTTTGTTTTCCCAGCACATGATTAAATACCGGTACATACCATTCACACACGGGAAGAGGAGATACAAAGGGAAGGAGGACGTGGGCAAGACATTTGCTAGTTAGAAGCTGGACTGATTCTCACACGGACTCAAGAACGGTTTTGAGCCATTGTAACAATGCCTTTTTCTTCACATAAAGTAGTTGATTATGAGGAAGTTGAATTTTCTTTTTAAGAGGAGCCTCAATGATTTGTATCTGAAATATCAGGTTTTTGAAGAAACTGGCATTTAAACCAAATTGCATTGATTTCTTTTTCAGTGATGTTCATGTGTTTGAAATGGACAGATTGTAGTGAACCATAGGCTTGGGAGGCAGGGCGGGTGGCAACCCAAGAGAGCGGGAGGGAGGAAGGGAGTGCGGCCCTGGAGAGCTGCCTTCCTGACCCTGCTGAGGCCACTCCTCTGTGCCAGAGGGACAAGCCAACCCGCTTCCTGCTGTGAAAAAGAATGTACCATTTTGAGGGTGATTTCACAGAGCTCTGTGGGGTTCTCATGCCAGTGTCTGAATCTCATCTCACTAGAGATGTTTCTCAAATTGGCCTCGATCATAATGACTCAAAACTATGTTCTTAACTACCATGATTGCTTTTGAGGGCCTGGAATTATAAATATATATTATATTTTAATTGTTTGAGACTATTTTGACACTTTCCTTTGATACATAACATTTGCTTTTGATTAAACTTGTTCTCATGCAGCAAGCTCTTTAAGGAAAGAGAACGGGCCAGAGCACACCAAGTCTGGGGTTTATCGCATAGCCTTTTACTTTCTATGGGGAAAACAACCTACCACGTGTCAAACTTTTTAATGTGATAAAAATAATACTCTTTAAACATTTTACTAAGTGACTTTTAAATCCCAACTTTATTAAAGACAGTGTCCCTTGCTTGTGCAGCCTTCGTCTACACCACGAGTCACCTCACTGAAGCTAGCTTGCTTGCCACAGCTATTACAAGGGAGCCACTGGGCCAGTTAGCACCAGGACAGCAGACACCACAGGTACAGAGGCACAGGCTGTCCAGTACCAGCAGGCTCTGCAGTCTCAGGCTGTGACCTAGTCAGACCTTATTAGAGGTGTTCCTCATGCATCCTGTGGTGTTAGATTCTGAGTACGTCAGCGCCTGGGTTTCCCTGTGGGCGCTCTGATGCTCCTTTGAAATGTCACATTTTGTACACCTAACCTTAGAACATTCTCTAATGTTGTAAGTTTGTGTTTTAGCCATGTGAGCACTTGGGGCTGACACCCTGCATGTTTCTGTTTACATTTCCCACACTGTTTTCCTCATCGCTGACTAGACTCCGGTGAGCTGGAAAGAAAGTTGGGTCTACCTGGCCAGAGCAGTGTGAGTCCCAATTGTGGTACTGCAGATGTCTGTAGCTATGTTCCAGGTTCCCACAGACTTGGTCTTCCTATAGGCCCAGAAGCCACCTTTTGGTAGTCCTGGTCCTCTGTCCCATCTAGAGGGATGGGTCCGGATGGGTCCTGCTCTCAGTAAGGGGACCTTCACAAGGAGCATGGTGGCATTAAACAGTACTGCTGGTGGCTGGGCTTCAGCCCTACTTACTGCTTGTAGACTAAAGGTTGTCTTCATACTGTTTTATGAAATCTAGATCTCTTGGCTTTTTTGATGTTTGTTGTTTTTAGTTTTTTTTGTTTGTTTGGTTTGGTTTTTTGTCTTTTTCGAGACAGGGTTTCTCTGTGTAGCCCTGGCTGTCCTGGAACTCACTCTGTAGACCAGGTTGGCCTTGAACTCAGAAATTGGCCTGCCTCTGCCCCCCAAGTGCTGGGATTAAAGGCGTGCGCCACCACCACCACCCACCCGGCATTGTTTTTAGTTTTTAAGACAGGGTTTCTCTGTGTGACCCTGGCTGTGCTGGAACTCACTCTGTAGACCAGGCTGGCCTCAACTCAGAGATCCACCTTTTCTACCTCCTAAGTGCTGAGACCAAAGGTGTGTGCCACCACCACCCAGCTTGAGCTTCTGTTCTTAATGTACCTTTTCTGTAGAATTAGTCTCTTAAAGATATGCCAGGCTGCCGGGCGTGGTGGCGCACGCCTTTAATCCCAGCACTCGGGGGGGGCAGAGGCAGGTAGATTTCTGAGTTCGAGGCCAACCTGGTCTAGAGTGAGTTCTAGGACAGCCAGGGCTATACAGAGAAACCCTATCTCCCAAAACAAACAAAAAACAAAAAAGAACTGAGTCCTACAAGTTGTTCTCTGATTTCCACACATGTGCAGTGGCATGTGTGCAACCTAATATAGTTTTTAAAAATCTGCAACTCAGGGAGACCCCCTTCCTACCCACTAGGCCAAGATGAAGACCTTCATTTTCTATTTTTTTTTTTAAGATTTATTATGTATTATAGTGTTCTGCCTGCATGGCAGAAAGGGCATCAGATCCCAGTATAGATGGTTATGAGCCACGACATGGTTGCTGGGACTTGAACTCAGGACTTCTGAAGAACATCCAGTGTTCTTAGCCTCTGAGGCATCTGTCCAGCCCAGACCTTTATTTTCTTAGGGAGTTGGCAACATGGGTTTAGGAGGGGTACTGACACTGGTGAGTCCAGAGTGCTATACTTCACTTCCAGCCTAACCTGAGCCCTGCCTCTCACAGCCCAATGGCGGCCTCTTTACAGACCTGAGTAAAACACCCTGAACTTCTGAAGCAGTGCTCAGCTGTGTGGCTTGGGAAGGGAGGGGAAGCCACTATCTCCAGAGACTGAAGAAGCTGTCAATTACGTGCAACAGACTTTCCCACCCCTGTACTGAATTTTTCCCATTTGTGCCTGACCCCCTTTCTTCCCAGGTAACTGTAGTAGTTTATGCGACAGAACAGTGGAGGTTTTATATTTCTGTGCAGCCACAGTTCTGAAGAGAAACTCTTCCATGAGCTTCCATCCTCTTCTTGGAGCTGTCAGCGGTAGTGTCTCAGGTAGACCAGCATCTGAGGTGGGAACTTCTCCCGGCACAGGGGACATTCTGTCTGCAGGGTAGGGTATGTTTGTCACATTGGCTGTGCACTGTAGCTGGCCCTGATCCCCCAGTGCATCAACTCCTCTTCTACATCATGCACAGCTGTAAATCAACCAGAAAACAGCCTCTCCCAGGGTCCCAAGTCCTAGAGGGGCTAGGCACGGGATAGTGCTGACTCAGAATAGCTGTGCCCACCCACCCATCCTCAATACTTAGGAACCTTGGATCTCTAGGGCCTCTCCTGGGCTCTACCCTTTGACTGAGCCTCTGCCATATCTTCCCAGCAAACCCCACCAGTAAGATACCAGTCTGTGTGTGCTACTCTAGCCCCTCCCTTGTAGAACTTCCAGTAGGTCTAACTAGATGAATCCCAGTGCTTCCTCTCAAGAGAACATGCCTGCTCTGCCATCTATGAGAAAGCGGGGTACACACTCCACACTTAGACCTGCTGGTACACAGTGCCCACTATGCAGACTGCTGGCTTAGCAAAGTAAATGCTCATGTTTTCTGTACTGCGGCCCAGGACACCCAGCCTCTGAACAGCAGGGAACAGCCACATAAAGTTCCCTCTCACTTGCAGCCTAGGCCTCTGGAAATGGTTCAGTGGTGTATGCACATGTACTAGCACTCTGGATGTATGAATTAAGACAGTAAGTGCGGCCTGATAGTGTGCACCCAACACGTGTCCTTCACCTGTCCTCAGTCAGGCCTCAAGAGAGGAAGGCTGGGAACTTCAACCCCAAGCATGGTTCATATCTCACAGAGCTTTTAACAAGATGCCCACCTCTCCGTGGCACACGCCTTTAATCCCAGCACTCGGGAGGCAGAGGCAGGCAGATTTCTGAGTTCGAGGCCAGCCTGGTCTCAAAGTGAGTTCCAGGACATCCAG
>NC_034595.1:105943564-105954285 GCF_900095145.1 Mus pahari | reverse complement strand
AAAAAAAAAAAAAAAAAAAAAAAAAAGACAGGTGACCTTGGCTATTGGGATCCCTTAGGACCTGGCCTCTTGTCTGCTGGAGGTTTTATATTCAGCCAGGCCTCCTGTTGGCCACTGGCAGTGTCCCGAGAGCAAGAACCAATGGAGATGGGTTTAAGTAGTGACTGGGAACCCTAGTTATAGGGTGACCTTGAGACATTAGCAACACAGACAAGAACTGACCCAGGAGTCTGGATGGACCAGAAAAATGGATGAGGATTCTAGAGCTGTCTGGGAACTACTTCAGAGGAAGGGAAGGAGCCTAAGGAAGAGTAGGGTGGAGAATAGTAAGGGGACCTGGACAGGCGGATACCATCCCTCTGACACTCTGGCCCTCAAGGATGCTGTTCTAGCTTCTGCTCTGGCTAGTGGTGTAACTGCCATACACATCACAACAAACTATGCTGTCTTCCACTCTGTCTTCCCACTGGCAGGGAAATGAAGACACCAGGTTACATCATGCCTTGGGCCGGAACAGGAAAACTGCAGGCCCTACTGCAGTGCCCAGCATTCAGCAGCTATAGGAAGGGAGGCACATCTGCTAAACTAAATGACTGCTTGGGTAGGTTTTGCTTTATCTGGCAGTACGGAAGTTAAGGCCTGAGACCAGACTATGGTTCTGTCTATAATAAGTGTGTGTGAGAGGAGCGAACTGGCTGGAGGGAGATGTGGCATTTGGTTCCCTGACAGGTGAGGTAGGTGGCAAGCATGGAGGTGATAACCAGGGCGAAGTCTTTGGTGTGACAGGATACAAGGGCACTGGTAGGAAGCTAGGGTTGAGACAGGAGACTGCCAGAGGCAACAACAAGGACAGTACAGACTGTTATGTGGCCAGTGCTGTAGTGAGGTGATGTGCTCACTCTAGGACCAAACCCTAAGATCTTGCCTTTCTGTTAGGGCTGCTGGATGGTGATGAACAGGGCCCTCTGCTGGCAGGGATGAATGGGAAAGGCCAGACTCTGGGCTAGAACCTGCACTCCACACCCTCTTCTCCAAACAGTGAAATGGACATAGCCACAGGCCCTCTACTGAGGGCCAGACCAAAGTCCACTCAGTCATGTGCCCAAGTCTGCTGTCCCATCTTCAGTTTGTGGAAACTGGATTTCCCTGGGCTTTTTTGGAAAATACAACTGAACAAACTCCGCTCTTTCCCAAGTATAGAATTTCTATTGCAACTTGGAAGCAGAACACTTGGCTGTGATCATGTCAGCATGGGTCCCCAAGTACGCTGCTCAGAGGATCCCAGCCTGGATAACGGTCCCCTTGGCATGGCTACTTACGTAAGTGATCCCTGCTAGTCTCTTGGCCAGGTGGTAGAAGGTACCATGAATATAAAACCAAGCCACATGGAACCGATGGAGGCAGGCGAAGCCCTGTCTCAGAATAAAGACTGCCCGCTGGAGGGCCTTCCTCTGTTGTTCAGTCAGGGTGGCTGCGTGGTGACGCACCCAGCGCCGTGCTCCTGATCGGCCGCGTCCTCCAGGTAGCAGACTGCCCTGTGAAGCCCGGGGACCGTCGCCATCAGCTTGCAGCTCCTGCTCCAGGGGCAGCAGTGCTTTGTCTAGCAGGTAGGGCAAGACAGTGTGTAGTGCAACCAGCACTCCACGGCGGAGCCTGGAGGGCACACGCTGCCGGGATGGGTCTACTTGGATGATCCCCACGTACTCCTCTCCAAGGGTCTGGTAGCCTGAGGATTAACACACAATGATGAGGGTCCAGGGACAAGCTTACAGGCCAGCCTGTGGCCCCCCAGCCCCACTAGTCACCCTGAGACCTGAGGATTAATACACAATGATGAGGGTCCAGGGACAAGCTTCCGGGCCAGCCTGTGGCCCCCCCAGGCCCCCAACACCCTGAGACCTAGCCAAAGCCAGCACAATTTCTTGTTAAACCCACTGTGGCCTTGCTGTGATTTCGCCATGTCACAGAGTCGGCCACTCTGGAATAACCCTTGCCTTGCATCCCCTGTTGGTTCCTGCTCCTTTAAGTCTTTATTCTGTTTCCCAGTCCTTCCTCTGCTGAACTCCTACCCCCTGTCCAAGGGATGGGATCCAATCTTGTGGCATTCTGCCTTCTAGATGATGGCTCAGTCCTAAGTATCAGGTATATATACTTAACCTGACACTGTCACATGGAGTCAGGTTAAAAAGCCCCCACGCCTACCCATGGCTTGCAGCTAGCTTCTAGTACTCCACCCTGCAGAAAGTGGAGCCTGACTTCCTGTTCCTGAGGCCAGACCTGTGGTGTACCTTGTGTTCTCTCCATGTGTCTCACCATGACTCTGCTCGTAGGCCATAGCAACCTCTGCCCCCCACATGATAGCCTCTTCCTTTGTATCTTGCAATGCCTCACACCCCATAAAAAGGAAAAGCCCATCCTGCCGAGAGAGGCTGAGAGAGAGAGAATCTGGGGCAGTGCCCCGTCTGGCCAGTGTCTTCCTTCCAGGAGTCGAATGCAGGTGATTTCCAGGAGCCTTCGCCATCCCCTCCAAACCTGGGTGGGTTGTGGGCCCCTCAGTGCCCAGGGCCTGCCAAGCACAGCTACCTGCAATTGTGGTGAGGCCAAAGTAGGCTATGTCAGAGAGCAACTCGATCTCTTTCCTCCATTCCAGCCATTTCTTTGCACCTGAAAGAAGAAAAAGATTAGCTCTGGAGAGGTGAAGTGGTTCACTTAAGATCACTCCCAGCCGGGAGTGGTGGCACATGCCTTTAATCCCAGCACTTGGGAGGCAGAGACAGGCAGATTTCTGAGTTCGAGGCCAGACTGACCGGAGCGAGTTCCAGGACAGCCAGGGCTACACAGAGAAACCCTGTCTCGAAAAAAACAAAAACCAAAAAGGATCACTTCCCCAACTCCCAGGGGGCAGGTAAAGTCCAAAGCAAGTCCCTCCTAAGACGACCCTCAACAACTAGTCCCTCCCTTCACCTCCTCTGCTGCCCTTGATGACCGGAATGTCTCCGAGACGAAGACCACCTCCTAAGAACCCCCCAACTGTAACTGTCTTGAGTCAGGTATTGTCCTAGAGCCACGGAGCCCAGGAAAGTCTAGGTAGTGCTGACAACGTAAGCCAGAGGCGACCTGTTTAGTGTCAAACCTCGACTCTCTGAGATCCCATATCCCTCCCTGCCTGTGAGATCCACGTGTCTACCTATGAGAGTAATAATGTTAGGTCCAACCTGTAGGGGCGTTTGGAGAATAAATCGGCAAATGCTCGAAAAACTTTTAAAGCAGAGACCTGCAATGTGTTCAGCAGTGTGTACGTCTGTTTTGATCCCCGCTTTCCAAGCAAGCTTTGGAGCTGCCGCCTGTCTGGGTGCCCGGAACGCTCACCCGCTAGGCTGTGCAGCGCTTCACCCGCCGCGCTCCGCAGGCCTCCCAGGTAGTACTCGTCCTTCTGCGCTGCCCGGATCACTTCAGGGGGACCCGCCCGCGCCATGGCCCGAATCGGAGAGTTCGCACCGCGCCGGCGCACCTCGTAGGCGGGGCCTGTGACGCTCGACGTGCCTCTGTCGAGGGGCGGAGGCTGCGAACACCACGCGGGCGAAGGCGGAGCCTAGGCGTGACTTCCGTGGAGGCTGGGTCGTGGGCGGGGCCACGACAGAGGGGTGGGGCTATCCGGGGAGGGGTGTGGTCTGTGCTTGGAGTGCTTGGAGGGGCGAGCGGCCCTGTGAAGTGGCGAGTACTGACAGGGAGGAGGTGGGTACCTAGAGGTCCCCCGAGAGAGCTCAGCCTCGCAGATGTGTTTTTGACCTGATTCAGGTCGTTTTCTGGCAGGAGGTACGTGTCTCTGGGACTGCAAAAGTGGACCTGTTGGGATAGCCACGTGATCCCAACGACTACTGAAGTCCCCAGCTCCCGTTTGGAGTTCCTCCCGCTGCCTATGCCCTGGATTCCTCAGCTTGGGTTGGGCAGAGGCATGAACTACTGGCCAAATCAAATGTGACAGTTTGAAATGCAGATTCTTTGAAGGCCCAAGGCTGCTTGTGCTGGAAGACTTTTCAAACTCAGAAGCGCATTTCTAGCATAACCATGGGGTATGGCCTGTTCTAACTGTTCCCTCCTGGACTGCTCCTTACACATGACTGCATTTTTGCATTCTCTTCTCTCAGTCATAGGGAGGGAACAAGACCAGAAACACTATTCAAGTGTCTGTTGTTCTCAGGGATACAGCCTAAGTGTCTCTCTCCGTGGGCTCAAATCCTAGGCACAGACTCCATCTCAACTGTTGACCGGTGCCTTGACCCTCAAGTTCCTCCTTTGTGGGCTGCCGATATAAGACACAACTAGCCACCTCTCAAGAATCCTCTCAAGGATTCTTCCTAAGGGACAAAACCCAGGATGACCAGCAGGTGGAGCAATCAGCCCATCTTTTCTCCTAGCTTGGGGCGCTAGAGATTGTTAACCCAAACAGATCCTGCACAGATCGGGGGAAACAAGAGGCTTTTCAGCGAGGAGAGAAAGTGGAAGGGCAAGATGAATAGTGACATCATTGTAGATCAGTTCTCTGGATTCTCGGATGACCGTGTGTCCTGGAGTCCCCCTTTGCTTCAGGGTTTCAGGGTTCCAGAACTCTGCGGTGGAGGTAGAGTGAGAGCTCTTGCTTACGGAAGGGGCACACACCCCTTGCCACCTCCCTTTGACCACCTCTTGCCTGAAGCACAAGGATCCTGAGCCTGAGCCTTGTGACTTTCTCCTTGTAAACTTTTCCCCCTGCTTCGAGGATGGAGGACAGAAAGGCCAGGCTCCTGAGGGTTTCGGGGAAGGCACCAGAGGTGTGTCAGAGTGCTCGACAGTTCTCGTCCTGGTCTTGACTCTTGAATATCCACCTCCTGGTCTGCTTGAGGGCCATCCCAATCTGTGAGACAACCATAATTCCCTCTTGTCGATTGTAGTCCCCCGGGGACACTGCACTGGAGCTGGGCTGGGCTTTGACTCCTCCTCTTGGGGCCCTCACTAACTCTGTGAGGGCCAAGGTGTGGCCTGCACTTTCCTTCACTTGGTGGGCCTCGGGTTTCTGATCTATAGACCAGGAATAATGACAATAACTAGTTGGTGTTTATTGAGAGGCCACCATGCCAGCGCTGGTCACACGGATTGTGTGGGCCCACATAGAGATGCAGGTTGGTAGTAGATCTGGGACAAGATGGAATTCTGCGTCTCTTCTGGAGCAAAGGTCAGCCACCCTAGAGGCAGGGTTTACAGTTTTGTCCCTCCACAGCAACTACTTTGTTTGTTTGTTTGTTTGTTTGTTTGTTTTTCGAGACAGGGTTTCTCTGTGTAGCTTTAGATGTCCTGGAACTCGCTCTGTGACCAGGCTGGCCTCGAACTCAGAAATCTGCCTGTCTCTGCCTAAATCTGACAGGTTCTGGGAGGCCTGCCCCACCACCCGGGGCATGGAATGCTAGGCTTCCTTAAGTTTCTCATTGCACCCTTTAACTGCAGAGAGATAGAGGACTGGGCAATGACCCGCCCAGGAGTAGCTCACGCACAGGGACATGACTGTTAGGGTGGGGCCTGCCCTAGGCGGGAGGCCCCTCTACAGGAGCCACAAACCTGGAAAACAGGTTCCTCCGCCCAGGGCGGGCAGGCTGGAAGCTCAGAGCACCCCACAGCCAGCTGCTCTGGTTGCTGCAGATTGGAGCCCTGGAGGTACTGTGGGCACCCAGAAAGGGTGGGGGTACTGGGAGGGAGTGTGAGTCCCCAGAACGGAGCCTGGGAGGCTCTGTCTGGTAAGCAGAGATCTCTGGGAGCCTCCCCTCTTCCACTGCAGGCTTGCTAGTGAGGGTAGGGCTGGGGCAGGAAGCTAAGCCCTTTTTGAAGGCTGTGTGCCCTGGGAAGGGACCCTGAGCAGTTCTGGGGGCACAGGCAGGCGGCTGGGATACCGCCATTAGCCAGAACCCAGAGTAGGAGGTGTTGTGTCTCTGCGTTGGCCCTGGAGACGAAAGAAAAAAAACAAAAGAAAGAAAAGAAAAAAGAAAAAGAGAAAAAAAGAAAAATCGGATTCCCAGTACTGAGCCACTGTGAGGCTCTGGGCCTTTCTCCATTCTCAGAACTTGGAGCTGGGACTGAAATAGAGCCCTGGGGCTAGGAAGAAGGAACCTGGTCCTTCGCTCAGGTTAGAGGTCGGCATAGGATTGAACCCAGAGCTGTTTGGTCCCACTCGAGTACAGCTCTTTGTCTGCCGATGGAATGGGTGGTCTAGCATTGGGCAGCAAGACCTTACTGGTGGAAGGGAGGGGTCTTCACACTGTGGCCATCATCCTGCACTGTGCCAAATAATAAGGGACTGACACAAAAGGTCCCCAGGGAGTGGAGATCTGGAAAGGCTTTTCCAGAGGAGGAAGGGGCCTCTGTCCTGGAGGACACAGGCACATAGACAAGTTGTAACAGCCGGGAGACAGGCTGGCTTTCTAGCCCCCGCCTGTAGGATGGAGACCAGGAGGGCTGGTCACTCTAAGACACTATGGGATGTACTACCCTAAAGAGTGATCTCTGGCCAGTGAGGCCTGAGGGAATCTAGGCTGGGAGCAGAATGGGCTTGGAAGGTCAGGGCCTCTTAGGCTCTTCCTCTACAGGGCTAGGGACAGTGTAACTAGCTGTTGGAGGCCTGGGCTTAGAGGCTTTCCTTACCCAGTAGCCTCCTAATATAGAGACTAGAATCTGGAGCAGGAGGCACTGGGGGGAATGGGTAGGGCAGGTGCCTGCACTTCAGGTATGGCTTCTGTCTTCATGTTTCCTAAGCCTCACCTCTGTCTGTCAAACAGGAGGATGGAGGTTTTTACCACCTGTACCATTCAGGAGAATAAGCGTGGGTCGCCTCCTGGCTCGGGGTCAGCTGGGAGGTGGTGGATGAGTAGTAACGGCCTTAAAATCAGGCAGGGATCTGCCAGCCATTATCAGCGTGGATCCTAGGAGGCAAGGCTGGGATCCGGAATACTTCTGTGTCCACCTCTGCTCCAAGCCAGGGCCTATCTGAGAGCTTGTCACATGCAGAGAGCAAGACAAGCAAGAAGGCTTGTGGTTGGACGAGGAGGAGAGAACTCAGTTCTCTGATGGTCCCTGAGCTTCCAGAGAGATGCTGTGGAAGGCTTTCTTGGCCTTAGATGTGAGAGTCAAGAGTGGCCAAGGCTGGTGGGCAGACACTGTGGGATGCGATGGCCTTGACGGAGCTCTTTCTGGACAGATAGGAGACTCTGGGCCCACAGAGTGTAGTTGAGGTTAGCCACAGGGATTCCTCTGAGAGCAGAGTGGCTTAGACCCAATGTAGGCAGAAGCTGTCTCCTTGGGTCTGTTAGAGGTCAGAATCACAAGAAAAGCTTATCAATGTGAGCACTGTGCCCCTCAGATGGGTTCAGTGGCTCTGGGACCTTTATGTCCATAGTGTGCTATAGCAAGAGGGCTTTGGAGGTCACAGCCTCCAAAAGACCAGGTCTCTGTCGATGCCCCTTGTCCATGTTCCCGGTTCTCGGAGCAGTTCTGTATGGTGCTTGTCCTTGTCAACCCCTGCTATTCTGTGATGGAGTCTTCAAGGATCCTCAGTTCCACTGAGAATCTGGTATTCAGTGTCCCTATGGGCAGTCAAGGGACCTGAGAAGCTGTTGCTCAGTGCAGGATTCTCTGTAAAAATAAACATTGCTCCAATTCTTAGGAGCTACATGCTGGGTCTTCCTAAAGCTGGGCTTTCCATGTTCTTAGGATTGTCCTTGGACCCTGTTAAAACATCCGTTTACTTTGCCATGTCTTAGTAGGAATGCCCCTGTGTAACTCATTGTGTATGTCTCTAGGGGCTCTGCCTGTCTTCTGGGGGTGGGGGAACTTTTCAGACATCGTCTTGACAAAGAGGCGAAAGACCAGCGATCAGCCATTAGCATCCAAGGGTAGGCTCTGGAGTGTTGCCTCCCCTGGAACAGTTGCTCCTAAGGATGCTAGGGCAGAGATGCCCAACTGCCTGTGGCCCTTAGTCTCAGCTGAGTCCCCTCGGGAGATGGGGACTGGATACGGGGAAAGAAGAGCTTAGCCAGTCCTGAGGACACAGCATGGGTCTGGCCTCTGTTCTTGCTGCCCTTGTGACTCTACACTTGGGATTCCATCTAGGCTTCCAAGAAGCAAGCCTAGAAGGCAAGGTCTAGGAGGGACTGCAAGTGCTGAACGCAGCCCCTTCCGCTCTATCTCTGAGAATCTTGGATCTGATTTACTTAGATCTGTCTTGCAACTCAGAGACAGGGCTCACTAAGTTTATGACTCTGTCTCCATCCCATGCAGAGAGAGGGCCAGAGACTGGATTTGCCTCCCCCCCCCCCGCCCCCCGATGTGGTCTTCTATTTCAAGAACACGTACAAGGTCACGATAGCCTTTTCCTTGTCTATGTTTCTGACAAATTCTGAAAGAGGTGCCCTGGGGGCCGGGGAAGGACCTGAATGAGATTCCAGAGTGTGACTTCACGGAAAGGCACTGTCACTCATCAGGCCTGGCTTCATTGCTTCCCAAGGAGAGAGGACACTGCCTGTGACCTTCCGTGGAAGGCATGCTCTGCACCTTACTTTAAAGATGGGAAAACCTAGGCTCTGGGATTTTCCTAGCCACACAGGGAAGGCTTCAGGCTGAGCTCTGACTCAGGGACTGCACCTCTCCAAGTCTGTTCTTCGGGCTGCAGGTAGGAGGAATGTGGGAGCCATCAAAGCACTACCGGGGCGCCTCTCCTGACTGGTTGAGGCCAGTAGATTGAGCTCTGTAGCTGTTTAGCACATTGGTGCCCTACCCTCTTCCCCCAGGACCTGTCTGAAGAACCAGACTTGAGTAGGCAAGGTATTGTTCTGTTGTGACTATTTTACATAAATATTATCGGGGTACAAAGGGTTTCATCTTCGGACTCCTTTGCATTAATTGCTAGGGACCCCAAAGAGCATTTGCTTCGAAGGGTTTATGTCTAGGGGTGTGTTGGAGTCTGCGAGGACCAGCTTGTACGAGTCAGCTGTTAAATCTCCAGTAATTCTGTGAGCCGGATGTTGAACACAGCCATTATTAAAATCAAATTAAACTAATTACATATGTAAGACATATAAATTACATAAAACACAAAGGTAATAAACACTTAAAGCATATCACTTCCTAATTACACCCTACTGTTATCTCGGCTCTTGTCTAGATGGGATTTGATGGTGTCTAATGTAGTGGGGACGCTACAACACGTCTGTCTCTCCCAGCCCCATGCCCAGGTGATGGCACCATCAGTAACTTGAAATCAACTCCGGAAGAAATATTTTCATCATGGAAATGGTCAGATGTCACACTTCCTGGGACTTATTGCTAAATATTGGCCAGCATATTCTAGTTCTGCCATTTGACACAAACCACACACACACACACACACACACACACTATATATATATATATGTATATATATATATATATACATATATATATATATATATATGCATACATTGGTACATGTATACCCATATTCCAACACAACTTCCCCTACACTCCCCCACAAAGCGGTCAAGTATGGTGGCACACTCCTTTAATCCCATCACTTAGGGGTAGTGGGGAGGCAAAGACAGGCACAGATTTACAGGTTGGAGGCCAATCTGGTCTACATAAAAAGTTCCAAGTCAGCCAGGGCTACACAGTGAAACCCTGTGTCTCAAAACAGCCCTCAAAATGATCATTTAAGAATTTTTATTTATAAAGTCTCATTGAAAATAACAACGGCAAACCCACTCTATGTAAATATAAATAACATGACAAATTCTTCTTGTTTAAGGCAAAAAAAAAAAAAAAATGCCAAAAGAGTGACATGTTTTGCAGCTTTGTAAATCTTACCACTGTCTGTCATATGAAGGAAGGCTGGATCTGCCTATCTGCTTCTCCATCCCATCTGTCACCGTGTGTTGTTTTGGTTGACGGAGCTAAAGAATCCTGGCCTCACAGAGATGTACTTCCTCTCTCATAACTGTGGGTGTTCTGCCTGGATGCTGTGCTCAGAATACTCCATGGCTTCTTAAAGGTGGGGCCGCAGTGTATGGAGCTGAGGCACGTGGGGGCTAGGGCCGTGTCACTACACTGACCCGCCTTGGTGTCCTGTACGTTGAATGGGCCTTTTTCCATGCGTGTGTCGGAATGTATGTCTGGTCCCCTGGGAGAGTCCAGCTCCCTGAATTATGGAGATTTCCCCCACTGTTGACACATTTCATGATGTTACGAAGCTCTTGATAGTGTCGCTGCTGCCCTGGTGGTGTTTGGGGGCGCTGACTGGCTCACAGCGGTAGATATGGGTTGTACAAAGTGCTAATTTTCACTTAATTTTGAATTCTATTATTGGCGAGAGAGCCTGCGGATTCCATTTTTTTGAGTGGCAAGCTTACTTTGTTCTTTAATTTGTGATGCGGTTCTGTTATGTTGCACAGGCTGACCTCGATTGCCCGGCTCAGGTCTGTTTCCAGCCCTTACTTCTCTTTTGAGAAAACATCTGTCAGATGCCCCCACTGTTGAGCCCTGGCTCATCTGACAGCTGCCTTTCAGATACAGCAATGTTCCAAGAAGCACAGTACTTTATCTCAGAGCTCCATCCTTTTCTGGAACATCCCACCCCCTTGTGCCCAGTGGGAGTCCATGGTTGATGTTTGGTGTGAGCCCTCGATCACACCCCGCCCCCTTGCCCAGTGGGAGTCCATGGTTGATGT
>NC_034595.1:105910633-105942633 GCF_900095145.1 Mus pahari | reverse complement strand
ATCCTGCCTCATCAGATACCTTCTAAGGGAAATGGCTACTTATGTACGTTGTGAGTTCAAGATGGCGAAGCACACAATCTCATTACAGGGTAAAGGACACTCTTAAGAGGCTTATCCGGATCTCGGGTTCCTAAAGATTCTGGGGATCCCAGGCTTTTGTGACTCAGTGCTCTGAAGCTGGCACCTAAGGCACACTTGGTTCCAAGCTGTGTTTACTCAGAACTGTGACCTCAGGATTGCCCCCTTTTCAAAATGCTCCCCATTCTTCTTGCTTCCAATACCCTATGTACGTCCTTACCAGGGCTGCAATGAATACATTCCCATGGAACTTAGGGCTTCCCTCCTGCAGAAGACCTGTTCCCAGAGCTACTATAAAATGTTCATCCCAGTGACCTAACCTCCCGGGACCTGCTTACCTTGACGAGTGTACCCCCTCTGCCTCTGGAGCTGTACTGAACAAGGAAGACTCTGTTCCTGTGTGTAAAGCCAATTCCTGAACCTGCCCCCTTCCCAAACGCTTGAGGGTGTGTGTGTGGGGGGGGGCAGGGTACTGAGATCTGTGCTGGCCATCACTGTGCTGGCTAGACCGGCTCTGTTGTGAGCTGAGCTTGCCTAGGCCTGTGGCCTTACTGAGGCAAGCCCCAGTTTTGTGCGCTCTCCACTCAGCGAGTCCTGCTGTAGGCAGCAGGAACTCATAGAGAGGCCTCAGGTCGGAAAGGGCAGGAATGGCTCAGGGTGATTAGTGGTTCCCCAAAGGGCCTGGCTACAGATTCACCTGCCCTGCCGTGAGGCCCTGACCTGCCTCTTGTCACCAGCATTTTTGGGCCACTGTCTCCTCACCTTGAGACCAACTCCCAGGTTTAACAGCATACAAAAAGGACAGAACAGTGCAGGAATGAGTAGGGTCTGGGTAAGAGCGGGTGTCACAGGTTTTACCTGAGCAGGCTCTGTGCCTTTGAGTTGCTGTCGCAGGGGTACTGACTTTTAGGGCTAAGGTTAGAAGGGAAGCTGGGCCTCTCCTTCTCGTCTCAGCTCAGAGATGTTTCAGGGGAAGAGCGTCCCTGTTCCCCCACAGGGGCTTCCTGAGCCAGTGTGCAAGGCAGGGGTGTGGTCGCTCCATTCCTCGGCTTCTGACACAGGTGGGAGGCCCCAAGGCAGAGGATGCAGAGGACAGGCTGGGGCTTGCGGTGGGCCTTCCTCACGTCCGCAGGCAGGCCAGCGCTGTTCAGGGTTCTCAAGGGTCACCATAGATATCAGAAATAGAAGCAGCCAGCAATCCCAGAAGACAAGGAGCTGCCCCGAGCAGGTTCTCTGGATGCTCCCAGGTGGGAGCCTGGTTCTGAGGAAGTCGGCTAAGTGGGAGCTACTCGGAGGCTTTGGGAACAGAGATTGGTTACAGAGAAAGCTCTGCCAGCCCAAGGTACTAGACAGCCTCCAGGGGCTTGGACCTGCCCTCTTGACCGAGCAGAGACGAGGTTGTGTAGACTTCTTTGTGCGCAGCCTGGCCCTACACGAGACCACCAATGAGCAGTCACCCATGGCAGCAGGCATTTCCCAAGGGACTGAGGTTGGCATACAGGCCAGGGTCTCAGCAGAGGCCAGGGGCCTGATGTGGAAAGCATTCTACCCTTAGCCTAGGGGCCTCGGCCTGAGGGTTAGCCTGGTCCTGTGGCCAGTGTGGGGTGCAACGGCCTGGTCAGGATAGTTCTGCAACAAGATCAGCCAAGAACCCTGCCAGCCCTGGTTCCCTGCCTATCCTGCTGCCTCCAGAACTGATGGGCCTGCATGGCTGGGCGGAAGGGGTGATAATGGAGGGTAGACATAGTGAACAGGGCAGGGGTGGGCGGGTGGGAGGAGTCCTGGCTCCAGGTATAGCGGAGCCCCTGCCAGTAGCCAGTCTCATGGTCCTCTGGGGCTACGCCTTGGCCTCAGGCAGCTGGCATGGTACTGTTGCCTAATTAGGCTCCACAATGCCAGTCTAGTGGAGCCCCACTCCTGGCCCGAGCTCCAGCAGGCATGTTGAGGCACAGCTCAGCTCCCACTGCAACAGGAAACTGACTCCCAGAGGACGCCGGCTGGGATAGGTGGTAGAGCTGGTGCTAGCCTCGTGGGCTGGTGACTGAGGGGCCGCAGCAGTCCATCGACTTTAGCAGGACCCGGGAGACCCTATATCTGCGGGCGGACCTGGATCGGGGGCCAGAGGTGAGGAGTGCCAGGAAGAGGGAGGCTGAGGGTGAGCCCAGGGCTAGTGAACTGCCCGATGCCCAGTGCCCACCCTGCTCTGAGCCTGGGACCCTGGAATGCTGTTGATCAGGAGGCAGGTCAGGCTGGAGGGCCTGGAGTTTGGGCATGTGGAAGAGAGAAGACTCAGAGGCCTGGAGGGAACCAAGAGCTCTGGCTTAAGGAAGGCTAAGGTGGAGGTGGGAGCCTTCCCTGCAAGGACTCCAGGGGCCTCCCTTTCCCTGCCTGTTGTCCTACCCAGACAGAGCTTAGTTCTTGGTGTCAGGAGGATCTGAGCATGCTGATGTCCATCACAAGTTAGGTCTAGGAGCAACATCCAGATGGCCAACTTCTTCCTTGTCCCGCCAATCTCTTTGTTGCTCCTAATGGAAACAGAAGCCCTGGGAAGAGGTGTCCAGAAAGCCTCCAGAAGACGCTGGCCAGAAAGTAGATGCTGGATGAGTGGTGAGAGAGGAGGAGAGGTTCAGGCAGGGACTGAGCAGAGGCTGGGAGATGGGTGTCAGGGCAGAACAAGAAGGTGTGCCTGGAAAATCAGGGGCTTGGAGCTCAGCCAAGCAGGGCTGCCCTGGGCAGATGGTTGCTGGGGAGACCACAGGGGCCTCCATTCAGTGCAGCACAGAGTGGGTGATGAAAGAGATGGAGTCTCTGGACTAGAGTGATGCTTCAGTGAGGGGCCAGAGCATGGATGGAGGAGCAGGGATGAAGGAGCAGGGATGAGGGAGCAGGGGTGGAGGAGTGGGAATGGAGGAGCAGGGATGAGGGATCAGGGGTGGAGGAGCAGGGATGAAGGAGCAGGGATGGAGGAGCAGGGATGGAGGAGTGGGAATGGAGGATGCTCACACTGGCTCTTTAAGTCTTCCCAGGCCCCATTGTGCCTAAGGGCTGGTGAGGAGGTTCACACAGTCATGGGCTACATGTTTTGTAGTGTTTTGGGTACTTTGTCTTGCAAAGTTTATTCCCATGGGGCTGGTTGGATTTTTGTGAAGTGGTTTTCTCTTGATTATGATGGAGAAGGTCTTCACAACAGACAAGCATAGTGCCCACTCCCGAGGGAGCTGGCAGTTTGGTTACAATATTCTGCCTCCACCTGCACCTCCTCGAAGGTGTGAGGCTCTGCAGACACCCTTCGTGCTCCACCTCCTCAACCTTGGCTCCCCTGCTACCAAGCTCAGCACTAGACCCACCAGTCCATCTAAAAGTTACCGTGGTGTGGGCTACAATCCAGCATCGTCCAGCAGGGGGAGCTGTGATACATATTGCTTTCCCACAGTGCAGGTAGCTGGACAGAGCTCCCCTCTTCCCCCCCACCCCCCCCCTAAAACATACATTCTCCTTTTGCCTTCTCTAGGTGTGTGATGAACTACAGGCTCAGACTTCATCTCAGCAAGGGATACTGGAGCCTCTGGGAGCAGTGGGACCTCACATCAGCCTCCTGCTGGTGACTAGACCCCTCTGCTAATCCAGGCTGTCTGCACCCAAACCCCAGAGAGTGCCCACCCCTCTAGGATGAACCCCCCAGTGGATAGCTCCATTGGTCCCACTTCATTACCTGAGGACCCAGGGCCGGATCTGGGCAGCAGATGGCTTTTCCTGAGTGCCAACGTTTTGCCTGTGGGTGAGTAAAACCTCATTCATGCCTGGGTGACTGTTCTCGAGACCCAAAGGATGCTGCTGCAAATCCTATGATGTCACCTGGGGAGGAGAGATTGCCAGCTTCCCCAAAACAGGGTGCCCCCTTTATCTGGGGAGCCCAGCACACAGTGCAGAGGCAGCTAATGTATGCTGATCCTCCACAGAAGCAAACTCTGGCTGGCTAGACACAATGAGTTGTATGGCCTGCCTGGGACAGAGACTGCATCGACTCCTGGGTGGCAGCTGTCAGGACAGCACAGGTACCTGACTTGGAAAGACTTCCAGGTCAAGTGTCCGGTTCTGAAGGAGTGCCAGGGACTCTCTGCCCCCGAGTTTCTGGTTTGCTGGGTTCTCTGTCAAAGATCGGGTCTGCCTCTGCCTGTGGGTGTGCATATGCCTGTGTGTGCCATATGTGTTCACACCACACACACCCTTTTGCCCATGGAACCAGCTCTAGCTTGTCAATCCCACATTCTCCAGATACGCCTGGACAGGCCTTCCTACCCGAGGGTGGGGATTTGTCTGCTCAGCTGTGCAAAGTCCCTGATGAGCTTTGGCCCTGAGTTCTGCTCTGTCTGGGATGGACACCAGGAAAGGGGGTGGCTAGCTGGAGGAAGCGAGATCAGTGCATTCCAGACCTAAGAGGCACTCCCAGCACTGACTCCAGCCAGGGTTCCTAGATGAAGATACGGGTGGATTCAGGGGCAACCATCCCAGGAAGCATGACCCTATATGGCTTCTGTATCTCTTTCTTGTCCCCACCCATGTGCCTGTACTTACAATTCCCTTGTTGCTGACTGCTCCACAGCCCCTCCCCATGCCTGGATCTAGGCTGGATCTAGACTGAGTCTGCAGGCAGGGGGACAAATCTGGCCTGAAGGTCTTTTTGAAAGGTTTCCTGAAGCAACCCTGAGGAGCGATGGGAAGTTGCTAATATGAATGGATAGGGTATGAATAGGTAGGGCATGAATGGGTAGGGCATGAATGGGTAGGGCATGAATGGTACTTAGAATATTAGTGTGTGTGGTTTGTTCTTAGTTTAACTAAAGTGGGTTTCCGTTATTTCGGCTAGCACCTGATGCCAGTTCAGCTTCCTCTGTGTGTGTGTGTGTGTGTGTGTGAGAGAGAGAGAGAGAGAGACAGAGACAGAGACAGAGACAGAGACAGAGAGAACCAATTGCACATCACCTGCTTGGGGTATGCTCTGATTGTGTTTTGGGTCCTGACTTAGGTAGCTTGCACAACAGCCCAGCCATAGTCCCTATTATCACTCTTTGCTGCATATTGACCTCTTGGCTTTTGCAACCCACAGGGATTAGACCTCATTTTCTGACAAAGCAGTAAGATGCTAGAGCTGGGGCCAGGGACAGTGTAAGACCCAAGCTCAAGGGTGTAAACAGTGGGACAATACTGGGTGCCCTTCATGGTCAACATTTCTCCCATCCAGTCTGTCCTATCCCACTTCTGGTGTATCTGTGGTAACAGGTTTCATTTAGAGCAATTCAATCCAATCTACAGACTGAGGGGTTGGGGTGCACAAGAACCACGGGCTTGTAAGCTTGGTTAGAGGCTTCGGGGTATGGCACCAGCTCACCATGTCCAGAGACCCAATGCATGGGTCCAGCCAGGAGTTCTGGGGCATCTGCTTCCCGTACCCCTTCTTCCTCCCATGCCACTGGGGTCAGTGTGAAAATCAGAACTTGGGGGTGGTTGGTGAGAGACATCGAGGCACTCCTAGAAGGGAAAGAGTTCCTGGATCACCTGCCTCAGAAACTGTCTTGGCAGCCAGGCAGACGCAGGCCTGTAGACTGAAGCATAGAGGCTGTAGTGACAACTGCCTTTATTTCTGGGCTTCAGGCAAACACCTTCTTTCTCTCCCACTGTAGATGGAGTTGAAATGGGAGACCTCAAGTGTCTGTTATTCACCTGCCCGTGGCCAGCTTTGTAGCTCTTGAGTAGACAGGTCCACTGAGGTCCGAGGTATGGGAGGGGGTAACCCACAGTACCACCGAGGCAGTGATGTTGAGGGAGCTCCTGCTTTCACCTAGAGCCCAACCACAGGTGTTCATGAGCTCAGGCGCTGATGGAGCAGAAGGGCCCACAGAGACAGTCTGTCCACTGCTAACTCAGTCGCACACAGCTAGGTTTCTACTTCATTTGAGGAGAGAAAGCTCACCTGATTCAGAAAGGGAGCTGGCTTACAAATGGTTGAAATCAGGACGCTCTCCAGGGATAGATGGCGTGTGTGTTTGTGTCCCAGGAATGCTTGCCAGTTCAATCCTGTCACTGGAAGGTGTCAGGGGAATGAGACCCTGGCTGTAGGGGATACAGGCCAGCTGGAGCATGCATCCTTGTGTCCCTCTGTCTCCCTATTGTTGGCTGAGCCTGGGCTGTGAGGCTTGGGTCAGGAAGAAGCATAAGTGTTTGCCCACACCATGTTTACCCCAAGGGCTGGGAGTGAGAGACAAGAGGCAGGACCATGTGTCCCCAGGGGGATTTCCCACTTCAATGGGTGCTCAGATCCTGGCTCCTCCCCACCCACATGGCTTTTCCACTGCTATATCAGTTTCTCACGTGCATGTGTGTGTGTGTATACATGTGTGCACATGAATGTGGGGTGTGTGTGCAAGCATGGGTGTGTGTGCATGTGTGTGAGAGTGTGTGCATGTGTGTGCATGCATGGGTGTGTGTGCATGTATGTGTGTGTATATGAGTATATGTATGTGTGTGCATGTATGTGTGTGCACATGCATGTGGGGTATGTGTGTGCATGCATGGGTGCATGTGCATGTATGTGTGAGTGTGTGCATGTGTGTGTGAGTATGTGCATGCATGGGTGTGTGTGCATTTGTGTGAGTGTGTGCATGTGTGTGTGCATGCATGGGTGCGTGTGCATGTGTGCATGTATGTGTGAGTATATGCACGTGTGTGTGCATATATGTGTGTGACATGCACGTGTGTGCCTGTGCACTTGTGTGTGTGTGTGATTCTTTTCTTTTCCTGGCCATGAAAGCAAGTCTGACTCAGAGGAGCTGCTCTGGAAAGTGCAATGTAAACTATGGAGAAGCCAGCAAGATCCGCCGCCATCATGCACATGTCCCTTCAGTCTTTGTGAGTGGGTTTCTGACTATAGCCTGGTGGAGTGTTGTGGCTGCTTATTTCTCCCACATCAGTCCAACTGCAGTTTTTCAGTGTGAACCCATTCTGGTTCAGGACACAATCCTTCTTCTTCTTTTTTTTTTTTTTCCATCTTGGAGCTTTCTTCTGGAGCCTGATTCTGTGTGTTTTTCTGTGTTGTATGTATGTGTTTGTGTGTACACATATGCACATGTGTACATTTGTGTGTGTGTGTGTGTGTGTGTGTGTGTGTGTGTGTAGACCAGAGATTGTCTTTGGTATCAGATTGAATCAGTCACTAGACAAGTTTCCTATTATTTATTTATTTATTTTTAAAGATTTATTTATTTATTGTATGTAAGTACACTGTAGCTGTTTTCAGACACCCCAGAAGAGGGCATCAGATCTCATTATGGATGGTCATGAGCCACCATGTGGTTGCTGGGATTTGAACTCAGGACCTTCGGAAGAGGACTCAATGCTCTTAACTACTGAGCCACCTCTCCTGCTCTACTTTTTATTTTTTTAATTTAATTTAATTTTTTATTATTTTTGTTGTGAGATAGAGTCTCACTGGGTTTCCCAGGCTGCCCTTAAATGCTACCCGGCAACCCAAGCCGGTCTTTTTTTTTTTTTTTTTTTTAGATTTATTTATTATGTGTAAGTACACTGTAGCTGTCTTCAGACACTCCAGAAGAGGGTGTCAGATCTTGTTACGGATGGTTATGAGCCACCATGTGGTTGCTGGGATTTGAACTCCAGACCTTTGGAAGAGTAGTCGGGTGCTCTTACCCGCTGAGCCATCTCACCAGCCCCAACCCAAGCCGGTCTTAAGGGCTGGAACCTTCTGCCTCAATTTTCTGAGTCCCAGGACCCTGTGTTTTAAGGGCTGCCTCCTGCACCCATGGGTGGGATGCTGCGAGTGTCGCCTAGTGTCTAGCACGTTTTGAAGTGAAGCTGCTGCCAGTGTCCCTGCAGGGGTTGGGGGTGGGGTTCTGTGCAGCTCAGAAACTCTTTATTTCTAGGAGACTGCGGGTGTGAGATAGCATTTGATGTCCTCCAGGCTCTTTGAAGCTTCTATCTTCAGCTTCCTGAGCAACCAAGGGAGGGGCCTGCCTGTGTAAGTGTGCCAATGGAGCTAGGAGGGGGAGGGGGCCTGGCCCAGCCTGGAGCCTGAGGGCTGCCCATTGCCCATTGCCTGGTGCAGAGACAGTTCTCTCTCTCTCCCTCTCTCTCTCTCTCTCTCCCCTCAATTACATCTGTTTGTCTGTCTAATCTGTGTGTGTGTGAGCATGTAGCATAGGTGCGGGGGTCAGAGGACAACTTCAAGGAGTTGGTTCTCTCCTTCCATGTAGGTCCTAGGAATCGAACTCAGACTGTCAAGCTTGGCAGCAAACACCTTTAGCTTCTGAACCATCTCGCTGGTCCCAGAACCTTTTCTAGAAGTGGGTAGGATGCATGGACTCTCCTCTGGGAGATCTGTGACTAGGAAAGTGGCCCAGTAGCGGCTGCTGCTCGTAGGGCTCCCCAAGGTTGGAGGTGTGTGTGAGATGGGGTGGTAGAGGGGGAAACTCTGGGCAGGAGAGCCTGGAGCTGCTGTGGGATCCTTCTAAGGAGCGGAGGCTGGGATTCAGGGGGAAGCTGCTGAGTGCCGATCGGCTGGCAGAGGAGACTCTAAGCCATTTAAGGAGCTGAGGCTCAGAGGCCAGTATGTCAGGAAGCCTAAGGCATCCTATCCTGACAAGGCTCCAACCTGGGGTGGACTTGAAGAGATACCTGACCAGATGAGTTGAGCATTAGCTTGCTGCCGGAGACTTGAACTTTCAATCTCTCCTTATGGCTGGACACAGGGTGCTCCTTTCTCTCAGGGCTTGTCCCTGGGCTGAGCCTTGTCTCAGGGAAGAAGGAGGATGCCTGGTATGCTAGATTGGCATCTGTGGCCAAGTACTGGTTCTGTCTTGTCTCTCCGTCTTTGGGCACTGGGCTGAGTGGATGCAAGAGACACCCTCCTCTCAGCACAGTTTCCTGATGTCTACTCAGGACATGGGATTGGCTTTCAGAGGGAGGCAGGAGTCTCTCTAGAGGGAGGTGTAGGCAGAGTGGTCAAGTCTAGCTAGAGTGTCTGAATCCAAGAGATCTCTGAGGAGGGCTTTCCTAGGCAGCTGCCAGAAGGTATTGTGGGGTGTTCCTGGTGGGGGAGATGTAACTCTTTGGGCAGGGAAGGAGCAAGGAGGCATGAAGTCCTGCCTAGCCTACTTTACCTCTGTTCTCAAGAGTGAGGACATAGCTTGGCTGGACTCTTGCTCTTTCTGCTGAGATGGCTCTGTGGGTCTGGGGCACAGCTGATACTAAATGGGTATCAGCATAGGCCTCTTAAGCACATAAGCAGCAGATCCCAGCAGGCAGGGAATGAGGAAAGAGTCACCTCCGCCCTCTATGGGTCCTGCTCTCTTTCCAGCCTCCGTTTCGCTGCTGCCTCTTCCTTTCCAAACACTGAATTCTGTTTTGGAGACTCGGGCTCGTCCCTTCCCTGAGTGTTTCCCCACTTGCCCAGCTTCAATCTCAGCCCATTTCCAACCGAGTGTGGCCATGGCTCCACCTGAATGAACATCAGCCTTTTCTGTCAGCCAACGGCACCTACTCCACCAGAGCTTTTGAGCCTTGAATCCCGAGCAGCCTTCTGATCACAATACCCACTCCTGGGGTGCTTCTCTGTGCCCCAGGCTCAGTCCATGTCTCCTGTCTCTTCGGCTTCTGCCCCATCTGAACAACCCTCAGGTCATGCTCCCTAGCCAAGCAGGGGCTAGTGATCATATAGCCTGCTTCCTCCCCCAACCCAGAGACAAACACACAAAATTGCACATGAACACACATGAAACATGTTACACATACACGTGCATGGCCATCCATCCATTCGTCTTGGAGTTCACCTGCCAACATCTCCGCACCTGGGTAGCTAAAGATCTTACTGTTCTAGCTTCTTCCTCCTGCCTCTCCAGACTCCTTCCAGCTCCTGCACCAAGCAATCAGACCCTGCCTGTCTCAAGAACCTCCTGCTGGGCCTCCAGGTCCTCTAGAATCTACAACCACAACTTGGTTGCATACTTACTTACACTGACCACCGGGCAGAGGCCACTTCTAGGCAGGGTCCCAGGGTGAGCATCAGCCAGGTGCCCTGGGCATGCTCAGAGAATACTTGTGGCCTGTCGTAGAACAGAAGAGTGATCCTGCGAGTGAGTGATTGGCCTAGCGGGGATGGAGGTGCATAGAAGTAGACCTGGAGCTGGTCCGGGGTAAGATGAGAGGGGGCAGAGACCGTGTTCTGGTTACCAACGCTGTGCTCACTGGTGACTCCTGAAAATAGCTCTGTGAGGTTGGGGGACCCAGGGCCCTTGTGAGACCTTCTCTTGTGCCCTCTTGCCCCCAGCTCCGCCTAGGCAGGCAGGGGTGCATGCAGGTCTGGAGCTCTAGGTGAGGGATATAGTGGGAAGGCAGAAAGGGGAGGACAGCGATTCTTCCATACATACCCGGCCCCAACTAGGGCCCAGTGTCCTGGCAAGGGACCGTTCTTAGACATCTTGGCTTAAGCAACTGAAGACCCACCCTCGCCCTGGGCCTAGAGTAGCCCTGACACGATCCATACTTCTCCTCTGCTGGCATGGTGGTCCATGTTGTATTGAATACTGTAGCTAACTATCGGCCACAGCATCCTAGCCCCCTACTCTCCGCCCCCCAAATTGTCCTAGGATCATGCAGGTTGGGAGAATTCCATCTCCCTCTACCTACCACACTCCTACCTCCCACTTGAGCTAGAGGGCCCTGATAGTGCTAGTCTCATGAGTATCTCTGTAGGTCCCAGGGGTTCGAGGAGCTCAGTGGGTTTGCCTTGGAGACACCCAACATAGTATTCCATCTGCTTGTCTAGCCTGTGGCTGTTCCTTGCTTAGGCCTGGTTACTAGGCATGCCCTGACCAGGGGTCTAGGATGGTACAGAAGGGATAAGACTCTGGCACACAGAAATCCCTGCCCAAGCTCACAGGTGCCATGTCTCAGAAGACCTAGATATAAGTATTGCAGCCTATCAAAGGAAGGGGCTGTTTGGGGCTGGGTCCCAGGTGGCTTCCTTTCAAGGTGCCTCCGTTTCCTTCTCACAGAAAACTGTGGTCAGGAACAATGAGATGCAGAAGGGCCAGCAACACCCACAGAGATACCTCTGACCCTCCCAGAGTGTCCTTACCCCTCCTCCTTGGCACCAGTCAACACAGATAAGTGTCTGGAGACCTTGCCCTTAACTAGAGGCCAGGTCTCCTTCCTATCTCCACAGTGCCGGCCAGGCCTGGACTTCCTTTCCTGGATGCCAGACCTCAGGACTTGTGTGTGGGAAGCAGAAGCCAGGGGAACAGAGAGCCGACTCTGCACGTTATCTTGATTTCTGATTGAGAACGGGACGTCTTAAGACCAGATGCTGGTAGAGAACGAAACACACACTTTCTAAATTTAGCCAGTTGAGAATTGCACATTTACCCAATTAGACGTATTGATTTGGCGAGCGTGTGCTTGCTCTCTCCGCGGTGCCCCGGCTGCGCCTCTTGCTGCCTCTCTCTGAGCATCCCTGTGGGGCCCATATGTCCACCGTGGTGACCGCTGGCTGCAATCAAGGTCCCTAAGCTGTGCTCCTGCCCTGGGCCGTCCTGTCTTCATCTAAATCTGGGCCCTGCTGTCACAGAGGAGTGTCTCAGGGTGAGGGGTGGTGGGGCCAAGCCTAGGTGGGACAGTACCTGAAGGCCCTCCAAAGCTAGGCCTGCTCCATGCATATGGGGAAAAGCGGGCATATGGCTCTCCACTTACAATGAACTCATGCTTATACAAGGAAAGGTGACTCAAAGTGATGGCAAGGCCATGTTCTGGGTCATCGTGAAAGGACAAGTAACCAGAAAGGATTCCCAAGGGTTGGGAAAGAAGCGGAAAGAAGGGGCATAAGAAACAGGAGGCAGCAGGAAATCTCGGTGCCACAGCTTGGAGGGAAAGGGTGTGTGATGGATTCAGTGTCCCAACAGCCCAGAGGGTATCTTGGAGAGGCCAGCAGGCCTGGTGAGGATGAGAGTGGGGGCTATGTTAGAGACCTCAGGCAAGAAGGCGTACTGGGACATTGGGTCTTGGGATGCTCTTGGGTTTCAGACAGTGGTGATTGAGGAGGCAGGTTTACTCTGGCTAGAATGACAAGCAGAGCACCTTGCTGTCACAGGAGGTGCATGTACCTGGTATACCATGTGTGCACGTGTGTGTGCATGCATGTGTGTGTGTGTGCATGCACATGTGTGTGCCAGGGATCCTGCTTCTAACAACTGGCCTCAGTGTAGGAGAGACCTTTCCCTACCTCTGACAAAGCCATCGCTATCTGGTGAAGGTCTGTAAGTGGGCATGGTCTGGAATGTGCTGCCTATTTCATGGGTCTACACCCAGCTCTGGGGGTCTCTAAGCTTGGAGAGGGGTGTTTTGGATGACCACACTGAAAAGAGCCCTTGGAGTGCCTGGGGACACTCTGCAAAGCCCAAGGGAAGCCATTAACCTCAGTGCCAGTGGTTACTTGGCCAGCACTTTGTTACAAAGTTGCAGAAGCCAAGAAACATTGGCACGACAGGTGCGCTCATGGAATGCTCGGTGGTTTCCCTGCAGGAATCTCATCCTGGCCTATGTCTGGCTCTTGTTAGCACCTGGCACGTACCAGAAGGATCTGCCTGGACAAGAGGCTGGGACTCAGGCAGCTTTGCAGCTTCAAGACCCCCTGATTTCTTCTCACTCATGCATACTTTATTTTACTTTAAAGATTTTATTTTTAGTT
Source organism: Mus pahari (assembly GCF_900095145.1). Taxonomy (NCBI): domain Eukaryota; kingdom Metazoa; phylum Chordata; class Mammalia; order Rodentia; family Muridae; genus Mus; species Mus pahari. The sequence goes on along the minus strand of NC_034595.1, from coordinate 105,929,801 downwards.
GTGTATGTGTTCACATGAGTGCAAGTACCTGTGGGGCTAGAAGGAGATGTACAATTCCCTGGAGGTACCAGTACAGGCTTTCAGAGCTGTCTAATGTGGGTCTGAGAATGGAACTCAGGTCCTTTTCAAGAGCAGCACAGTGTTTACCCACTCTGTGCAGCTATTCACGCATGCTTCGTTAATCTCTTATGGTCTCCTGGTGTCCTGGGAAAGCTCATGCTGTCAGGGTGGGAGCGGAAGGTGTGCTTCTGGCCTGGGAAGTGGGAGTACAGAGAAGTTCCTGGAGTTTGCATTACAGAAAAGGAAGCCAGGTGAAGTCTGAGGGAATATGTGTGCCTGTGAGGTCATGGCAGGTGGAGTACAGAGTTGGTACCACAGGCCCCTGGGAAGGAATTCTGATAACTGCTCCACAGCGTGGCTCAGGAAGCCATGGATCTTGGAGAATAGCTCTAGTTGGCTATTGCATGATGATGATGATGATGATGATGATGATGATGATGATGATGATATTGTCAAGGGTTTGTGGCTGTGGTAGGAATGCCTGGTGCTACTTACCTGGGCAGTCTGAGCACAGGCATCCTTAGCCAGATGAGGCATCCCAGAAGGTATGCCTAATAGAGCTTCAACAGCTATGGTGTGTGTGTGTACGCGCGCAAGAGAGCCTAGAGAGCAGAGCACCTTGGAGTTCAGCTGCCCCGTAAGTGTGATGGATGTGTCATCTCTCATGAGTCAGCTTTGGTCACAGGATCTGTGGTAGAGCTAAGGAATCAATGGGTGGCTTGAGGAGAGTCAAGGATCTGTAAAGACCAGTGAGTCTGCATCAGGGGAAACTGAGACTGGAGAGGAGGTACTGAGGTCTCATGGGTCTGTAGGAGCTGGGACATGAACCCTTAAGTCATTAGACCAAGGTCCCTGAGTGGAGAAGACATGCCCTGGGACAAAAAGAACAGGAAGCACTGGTCTCAAAGGACACACCTTTCCATATATGAGGCACCTTTCTAAGTCCTCCTGACTTAGAAACCTGCTCCCAGAATGCTGAGAGGGGCCTCGCCTCAGATTCAGTCTTCCTTCTGCTGGGTGGCATTCAGAGTTCTAGTCTCCTCATTGCTTATACCTTCTCCTTGGTCTGGCTAAGATCTCCCACCCCATTTTGAACTCCCCAGGTCAGACCACAAAGCATAGGGTCCAGGAACCCACTCGGTGTGGAAGCGCACAGTATAGAGTATTGTACACACTACAGAGCAAGTGCTTAGATTCTCAGCGGTCTGGGGCTGGAGTGGCTGGCTGGCACGATGGGACCCTATCCGGGCCATAGTTGTTAAGATGGGCTGAAGAGAAAACTGCTCCTCAAAGGCAAAGCATACCCAGGAGGGGGCCGAGGACTCTACAGACACAGGAGTGAGTGAGACATTTTCTCCTGCCTTTTCCCCTCTGCCTCTCCAACCCTGCCTGCTTACAGACAGTGGGATGGAGCAGAGCTAGGGGCTGCTGAGAAGCCTAACTTGGCAAGGAGGTGCCAAGATGGTCTATGACACCCTCGGGGGACCTGGTAAAGCAGGAAGGGGCTCTGTGGGAAGCCAGGGGCTGGTCAGAGAGTCAGAGAGGAGCCAGGACTTTACTTGCATCTCCTACCCTGGTCCTCTCTCCAGGCCCGAATGGTGGTTTCCAAGACAGCAGCACCAAGCCCCATCCCACTCTGACCCAGAAACACTTCTCCTGAAGGGAGCTAAGGGATGATACTCCTATCCAGCTCTTGGGGCTGGGCTATTACCTTTTTCCCCTGGTTATGGGACTTTCAGCGCTATGCATGTGCTCTCTGATATCTGGGTCCCGGGGAGAGGTGATCTAGACCCTCTTCAAGCACCTGGGGGCGGAGAGCAATGACCTCCCCGCTCAGCTTTTTGCTTTGGCTGCGTGGAGCAGCCTCGAGATGTGAGAAGTGCTCTCGGCCCCGCCCCCTCCTGGTCCGAGGCTCCGGCCACGCAGAGGCGAGGGGGGAGGCTGCGGGTGCATCTTTGCAGAAAGAGTACTTTGGTTGCGGCGGGCGCGGGGCGGGTGCTGGCTCCGCTGTCCTCTCCGCTCCCAGTCTCTGCACGTTGCGCTTGCCCGCGGTTCCACGTCGCGCCCCGCTCTATGCGCAGCGCAGCCGGGGGCCCCCGGCCCCCTCCCAGAGCGGGGCGGGCAGGGGGTGTGGTGCGGGCGGCACGAGTGACAGCGCGCTCCTCGCGCGGCGCCTCCACGGGGCTCAGTGTCACAGCGCCGAACGCGCTGCGCGCACAGTCCGCCGCGGGCCGCCAGCCCTGGCGAAGCGATGTCCTCGGAGCCTTAGCCTCAGAGCCAGGCCACTGACAACCCGAGTCCGCGCCCTCGTGGCCACCTCGCTGCTGTCAACGCGGAGACAATGGACGCGGGAGCCGCCCCGCAGAAGCACAGTAGGTGCCGCTCCTGTTGCTGCAGACGCAGGGCTGGGGCGGGTAGACGCGCGGGGGCGCCGCTGCTCCTGGCCCGGGTCGGGGCTGTGCTCAGGGAGGGGGCACTTGCGGTTCCAGAGCCGCATGCGGGGGCCCAACTGCTTCTCTTAGCCCTTTGGGCACGGGTGCGCATGTGGAATCGCAGCAGGACAGGCAGAGAGGTCCAAGGCTCTCTTGGTGGCCTCAGGTACTGGATGAGGGATCCAAGAGCCACCCCCTGCAAACTTTCCTCCCCAGGTTTCAGGATGTCTTCCTGGGTCTGTAATTCTGTGTGGAGACTGACCCCTGCTGGGGTGGGGGTGGGGATGCCCCTACTTCGGTGGTGCAGCAGAACCACTGCCACATGAGTCGAGTTGGCCAGAAGTGCTGGGTGGACAGCTGCAGCGCAGTGAACACATCACACACATCTGCCTGAGCTGGGCTGGGATGCACCTGCCCAGCCCCCAGCCTTGGACACGGTGGGGTCAGGTGGGAACCACCAGGCACTGTAGGGTGTTGTTGGGGAAGAGTTCAACTATCCACCATGAGAGGTGGTTCCTGGGGTCCTGGGCCTCTAAGCCCTTTTGGGACATCCTGTAGGGGATGGGGTACTATGGAACTATCAAATGGGAGATGCCAAAGAAACAGGAGGCCTCCCCCTGCCCTCCCCTGCCCTCTCCTGCCCTCCCCTGCCCTCTCCTGCCCTCTCCTGCCCTCCTCTGCCTTCCTCTTCTTTCTCTCTCCTCTTCTTCCTTCATTTCCAGTCCCTCTCTATGCTGGCTGGTGACAGTTGACGCATATGAAATGATCATAGGCTCCATACCAAATCAGGCCTTTCTCCCATGATCTTCTTGATGCCTTACCAGTGTGCCTCCTGGCTCCCTAATGCCCTGGATTCCAGAGTAATGCCTAGCTATTCTCATGCCTGACCCACAGTACCCAAAGGACCAATCTAGGGGTGGCCACTGGTGTCCTGCCAGGATCCCTGAACAAAGTCCCAACTTAAGAGCTGCAGAGGGGAGTCTGGGTACCGTGGGCAGCAGGGGGTCAGAGGTCAAGCCTGCTTTCTGTGCTGTTAGTGGGTGAGAAGCTGACCTGTATATCCTTCCCTTCCCCAGGCCCCGGTTACCCCAACGCATTACCTCTGCACCCATTCCACAGCCACACTCTGCAAGTCCCCATGGGAAGGACTGGATTTTAGCTAGAACGAGAGAGACTGAGAGAGACTCTCGAGGCAGCTAGTGTTGCCATCAACTTACCTGGGGACTCCCTAAGGCCCAGCCTTTCAGGGTCCTTGTCCAGTGTAAGACAGCTGACCCCTCACACTCTTGGGACAGGAGAGGTTGGTGTTGGCCAAGAGTGGCTGGACGGAGTGCGCCATTTGGAGCTCCAGGGGTTGGGTTGGTAGCTTTGACGCCCTGCAATTTTGCCCACCTAGGAGGTCCGGTAAGCCTGAGACAGAGGCAGGCCTGCTCTCTGTCACCCTCTGTAGGACTGGTACATTGCCATTAGGTAACAGCCAGGTGTGGGGTCCAGAGAGTGTTCAGTAGTTAGGGTGGGTTCTCCACTGGGGAACTAGGTAGGAATTCTTCTTACCTGCTGCTTAGGCTAGGCCTGAGGGTCCTGGGATCCCTGCAGGTCTTGCTATTTACAAGTGAGAGAGCCTTCTTGTAGGCCCTCTGAGGGATAGGAAGCCCTGGTGCCTGGGGTTCTCAGCACCACCACCCGTAGTTCGGGTTACATAATCCCCCACCCCACACATGGCTTGCTGTAATCGGCAGCAGCCAGGTTCGACAATATGAGTTGTAATTGGATTTTAATTTTTAATGCCTGCAATAGATGAAGAGCTACGGGTCAATTTGTATAGACTCAGTTACTCTGCACCTAACAGGACTACTTCATTATCTGCCAAGCATGGCACCCACCCTGCCTCCTGCTCCTGGGAGGGAGGGGTAGTGAGCCTAGCCCAGAGGCTTGTGCCAGTAACCTGAAGGCTGCCTGCCACCTGCTGCAGCAGAGGAGCTGCGGAGGGAATGGGCCGCCTCCCGTACCTCAGAGTGGGCTGGAGACCAGTGCTGCCTACCTCCTGTACCACTGTAGCTCCCAGTGTAGCTTCCTGGGCTCTGTCTGCCCTTGGCTGCCGGGAAAGGGGTTGTCCTCTAGGGCCCAGGCATCAATATGTCCAGCCAAAACTGCAGCTGCCATCTCTTGACCAGGACTCTTGACCCCAAGATCCGTAGGCACAGGTGGCTGTGGAGCCTCTGGACTCCCCAGTCACCCTGAGCTGTGGATGGGGAAGGGAACCAGGACTGCATGCAGTAGGTCTCCCAGGTGCTAGAGATGGGGAGCCACGGGGCAGAGGGCACATGGCCTCCACACAGACTGAGCCTTGAATAAGAAGCACAGCCCTTTTCCAGCGGTTCCTCCCACCTCCCCAGCTGGAGGGGTCCCAGGGCGAGGCGCTCATCTGCGACCGCCCTTTAGATTATTCTTAGGTCTGTTGTATAACAGGCAGCATCGCAGGCAGACGGAGGAAGGGCTCCTGGAGACGTCTCCAGTGGCAGCAGCTAGCCAGCCGGGAGTGAGCTTTTGTCCTTTCTGCCCGCCCAACACAAAGGGACAAAGGAGGCGTGTTCTGCCACCCAGTCCTGCCAAGGGCTGGCCATGCTGGGCAGTGGAGAGGGATTCAGAGTTGTGGGGTTTCAGTGCCCCTTGACCTCCCAGAGTTCTCTGGGTTGAGGGTGAACCTGACTAGGAGCTTTCCCAGACTCCTGCTTCTGTAGCCTTATGTACAGATGTGTGTGTCTGTGTATATGCATGTGTGTGTCTGTGTCTGTGTGTGTGTGCGTGTGTCTGTCTCTCTGTGTGTCTGTGTATGTGTGTGTATCTCTGTATGTGTGTGTGTGTCTGTCTATGTGTGTGTGTCTGTGTATGTGTGTCTATGTATATGTCTGTGCATGGGTGTCTGTGTGTGTGTGTGTGTATGTCTGTGTGTCTCTGTGTGTGGATGTCTGTGTGTGTGTGTGTGTGTGTATCTCTGTGTGTCTCATCTGTGTGTGTGCCTATACCCTCCTCCCAGGGCCGTGCTGGAGCGGGAGTCTGAGGAGGGAGCAGCAGTGCCCACCGTGGCACAGAGCTTCCCACCCCTTGCTCCTCTCTTCCTTCCCCATCTGTTCTGTTCTCCTTGCAGCTTTCAAGCTCAATTCTGGGGTCTCCACCCCAACACATTGGAGCCGGCTCCCCACACCTGGTTTCTGAGCTCCTGCTGGGTATCAGATCCCAGCGGGCAGGGCATGCCAGGAGGAGTCATATCTTGTGACAAATAAGAGGGGCTTTGGAGAGACTGGCCGGCAGATTAGACCATGGAGCAGATGCTTCACGCCATCAGAGACTGCTGGAGAGGGCCCCATAGATCCCAGTTCATCTGCATCCTGTGGGCTTATGGCCTGCATTACCTCATCTTTCCTCTTTGCTAGATCCTCTGGGATGCATGCACATACATGGATACACACGCATACATGAGTATGTACATCTAACCTACACACGCATGCGTAATCTACACAGGTATACAGACCTACTTCCAAGGCAGAGCTACCCTGTCTGCCTTGGGAAGAAGTGAACTGGATTTTGTTTTGTTTTGCTTTGCTTTGTTTTGTTTTAAATCAAGACAGGTTATTACTCTGTAGCTCAGGCTAGCCTCGAACTCCAGTCTTCCTGCCTCAGCCTCCCAAGTGCAGGGTTTGCAGGCATGTGCCACCACACATGCTGGCTCTATCTGGCTGACGTTCTTTTTTTTTTTTTTTTTTTTTTTTTAAGATTTATTTATTGTTATATGTAAGTACACTGTAGCTGTCTTCAGACAGACCAGAAAAGGATGTCAGATCTTATTACAGATGGTTGTGAGCCACCATGTGGTTGCTGGGATTTGAATTCAGGACCTTTGGAAGAACAGTCAGTGCTCTTAACTTCTGAGCCATCTCACCAGCCCCTGGCTGACATTCTTGAGACCTGTTTTCTTTCCCAAGACCTTGGCTGTGTGTAAAGGGTATGAGAGAAGGAAGCTGGGCAAGGGCTATAGCTCCAGGCTGCTGAGCTGTTCATGACCCACGATCATGACTGATTTGCTGACCCTGGAGAGCCTAGAACGCATGGGAACTCTGGGGGATGGTGAAGGGCAGGCTTCCGAGATGTTTCTTTGTTTGCTTAGGGAGGGCCCAGCTCCACCTGAGATCCATACCTCCAGCCTAGCCTCTTCTCTTATCATGGAGCAGCCCAGATCCGGACTGGGGTCACTTGCAGACCTGGCCCTTCCCTGGGCATCACCACACCTGATAGTTGCTCTGTCCTGTGAGTGTTCTCCAGAGCTGACACAGAAGTGTTCAGAGGCGACTCTAAGGACATATGTGCAGCCCATAGAACCTTGGAGTTCTGTGGATGGGGGTGGGGGATCAGTGCTCTTTACACAGATCACTCTAACAGGCTATGAGAGTCAGACGGGTCACTTAACCATCTGTGAGTCCCTTTGTCTTCTGCAAAAGCGCATCTGCAGTTACCTGCTCCAGTGCGACTGCAAGTACTACTTGGACCACTTAGTGAAACACATGGCTCTGTGTTAGACTAGGGCAGTCTCGGGGACCTGTGGTCACTGGGACCCCCCCTTCTCTTCTCTTTATGACAGCTATCCTGTACTCTCCTCCCCTGGACTCCCTGTTGTCCATCCTAGCATGAGGGTTATTATCTAGGTTGCAGGAACAAACTGCTACACACCGATGACGTCTCCCAGCGATGCGCCCTCTCATGGACCCAGGGACATAGGTCTGACACATTAAGTGTAGGTGGGGTCATGCTCCTTCTGAAGGCTCTGTGGGAAGGTTCTATCTGTTATCTCCTGGTCTTGGTCTTCTATGGCACCCAAGGCTTACATCTCTATCACCGCTCTCTTCTGTGGCCTCTGCTTTCTGCCTTGCCTGCTCTGTCTCCTGAACCTTCCCCTTCTGAGGCTCATTGCTTCCGGTGGGCAGTGCTCCCCATACACAGGCCGCTCTACACAGGAGATGCCACGGCCAAGGCTCCCGAGCCTCTTGCCCTGACCTACCTTACCTGCCCCCTGGTGTCCCCCAGAACTCCATTCTTTCTGCCTTCGACATGTGAACAGGAGCCTATCGTTGGGCCAGGATGGCCGCTGATACCCTTGGCCTCTCCGAGTAGCTGTGTAGATGCTCAGGACCCTGAGGATCCCAAGCTTAGTCCCATTTGCAGAGATGCTTTCTGAATGCAGCCGTGCTTGTTTGTTTGTGGTCCTTCTGCCCACCTCAATGGTCACGTCGTCTACCCTGGTATGCCCCTGCCTCAGCACTGCTGAGCCAGAATCAGGGTACAGATCTCCCGATGCTGAGTCCCACAGTCCCAGGACAGGACCGGTACAGAATGGCACATGCCGATGGTATAAAGCTGGGGGAGTCCTCTCCACCCTCATCTCATCCCCGATTGGGCTGCCACTGCCTTCAGAGGCTGTGAGAGCAAGTGAGAGGGGCTGAGCTCTCCTGAATGTTATTGTTCTCAGGCCTCCGATCGATCAACGTCTACATTGACAGACAGGTTCAGGGACTACTTGGCCTCAGGCTGAGCAGCTACTGCAGAATCCATCCCTGTGGAAGTAGTGTAGGTGCAGTGGGCCAGAGGCCAGGTATACACATGGTCTCTGTTGTTCCTGGGCAAAGTCATGCAAGCTGGGTAGTAAGTAGCTTTTCCAGGAAGATGGGATGGGACCAGCAGGAACCTCAAACCCAAGACTGGACCAACAGGGTGGATCTCAGTAATCTGAGCCTTGGTGCCATCTCTTGTGTAGTGGACTCCGACGGACATAACTGCCCACACCGTGGTCCTTGAGTGTGGGAGAGGGCAGTGGCTGAAGAACTTGAGCCTCCTACCTGTCTTGCCCCACCCCTGATCCTTGATGCTCCCCCAAACTCAAATCTTTCCTGTGTGGCCTTAGATAGCTGATGAGCAGCTGCAGTCTCCCTCGATCCGTGAACACGTGGATAGGAGAGTGGTGTCGACCCGGATGGATGCTGGTATACTGGACCCCGGTCCCCTTGAGCCCAGCCCTAATGTCCTGCCACTGACTGGGAGGAGTGGGGTAGTTGCTTTGCACACAATGTCTCAGCAGCTCCACTGGGCCTTTCTGAAATGCTCCAGAAAGCCGGTGGCACCTGCCCAGCTCAGCTGTGTCCCCGAAGTTTGTCCAGGTAGACCGGCTGGAGCCGAGATGGTTCCTCTGGTGGCTTCCCATTGTGACTGATGCTGGAGGAGGGGGTGGATTCAGTCTGCAGTGGTGGCCTGAGTTTCAAGTTCTTCCTGAGATTTTTTCAAGTGGTTCTCTCCCTTGCTGGTGGCCCTCCCTTGTGGGGCAACAGTCCTCTGGGCTCCTAATTAACAGATCATAAAATGTTCCACTTTCCTGAAGCTCTGATCCACTGGTGCACACAGTCAAGATGCAGAGCAGACATGAAAGGGGCCGACTACCAAGTTGATCCCCCTGGTGTCTCTTCTTGCTTCAGAATCCCTAGATTTACCATCCTGCTCCTCTCTCAGACTCTCTCAGGCCCACTGGGTCTTCTGAGACCAAGTTCAAGGTCCAGAGCTGCCAGCCTGGGCTCAAGTTGTCTGCCACTGCCTGCCATTCTCCAAACTGGGGATTCGTAAGCAAAGCCTTCAGTAACCGGCTCCTTTGACAGAGTAGGTGCAGGGACACATTGCCTCCCTAGGCCTTTCCAAGTGGTTTTGACAGGCCCCTGGGGCTCCTCAGTGTTTTTAAGGAGGCACAGGCTGGACCTGTCTTCCTCTGGGAAGCCTGATTCCAGCAGTGCTCCGGGCTACAGCTGCCTCTTACTTGCCAGGAAACAAGGAAAGTGCAGGCTAGCCTTCCCCAGGGCCGGCTCTTACTGGAGGGACCAGTTGCCCAAGACTCATCTGTAAAGGAACGGATGGTGCTGTCTGTGAGGGGGGATTAGTTGGCTATAGAGGAGGTGAAGGACCTGTTAGAAGACGCAAGTCCTGCCAGTTCTGCGTTTCCTGGTTCCGGGGAGGAGAAATTAGCTCCGAAAAGACAGCCTTCACTTGAGCCTTCCCTCTGAGGCCTGCTGCTTGGATATTTATCGTATAATACTATCAACCCCCTGGCCCCTGTCCTGGGATAGACTTTGGTCAACTTAATGTTGCCAAGGTGCCAAGACACCATCCAACTGCCTCCGTCCTGCCCAGATGACAAGCTGCTGGGAGATGTGCTCTAGGTCCTCCCTAAGGGAATCCTGTCTGTCTGTGCCTTGTCCACCCGACTCAGGGATATGCACCCTCCTCCTCCAGGGGTAAGACTTTCAGAGACAGGTGAAACATTGCAGCCAAGAACACGGCTAATGAAGATGGATCCAAGGGCTGTGCCAATCCATGCAGTCCCTCGGGAAACCTGGTTAGCTCCCAGCAGCTGGAGGTGACTTCCATAGACCCCTGCTTTCAGAGAGGGGGGCTCTTCTTCCTGCTCCTTCTTCGCTTTCCCAGCCCCAAGAAGTCCCTGCCATTTGATCCCACCTCATCTCTGGAGCTCACAGCCCTGCAAAGGGATGCAGCCTAAATGTGGTGTGGACCATCCCAGAATCCCAAACCCATGGCAGTCCTTGTCGATGCCAGCAGCCCTTCCGAGGGGCGAGGGGGGTGGGCTTTATCTCCCAGAGTCCCACGAGGGGGGGGGGCTGGGGCGGCTGGACCACGATGTGCTCCTGGCCTCATCTTGGCTGATGATTCAGCCTCAAACTGCAGGGGAGGCACAGCCACGGTCCGCATGCTGGTGCGGAAGTGTCTGTTCATATTAAAAAAACACACACATTCTGAGCCCGGGATCTTTGTCATCTTCAGAAATGCCATGCCTGTTAAGTGAGGGCTGTGTTCTGCCACAGGCTGATGGGGTGGGAGATGAACAGAGCCTGCCGCCCAGCCTGGGCACCCAGCCTGGCAGCTCACCTGCTCTGTGGCAATCCCCTCACACAGTGGAAAATAAAGGGGATGCCTCCCCTAGGCTCCTGGTTTTCTGGTTGAGTGGAGGTGGGGGGTGGGAGTGGGGGGACAGCCCTCACTCTGCTGTCCTTCAAAATCACGAGGAGCCTCACACTTGTTCAAGCTTACAGAAAGAAAAGGCTGGGGGTTGGTTGGGGGGGGAGAGGGAGTCAAGCTGTGGACCCTCAGGGAACAGGCCAGAGTCTCCCTGGGAGCTGGGGGGGGGGCAGTCCCTCCACTGTGCCTTGCCCAGTGGGTGAGCAGTGCCTCTGGAGAAGTATCTCACCTCATTTCAAAGGCTGCAGCTGTTGTCTTGGAGTGAGCCAGTGGGAAAGGGCTGTGTGGTGGAGACTTGGAGCCCTTGATCCTGCCTCTTCCTGCCTGGCCCACCCTGCCTGCCCCCTGCTCCCACAAGATCTTTAGGAGTGGTACTGTGAGCAGGTAGGAGGGGGGATGGAGGGTGGGGGGATGGGGGTGGGGTGGGGTGGGGGAGGGGCTGTAGCCTGAGATTGGGGCTAAGATTAAAGCTAGAGAGGCTAAGACTGGGACTGGAGTCTGGGCTATTACAGAAGGCTAGGCTAGGGCAGCCAGCTAGGTCAGGTCTCCACTTGCTACTCTGAGAGGTGTAGGACAGCCACAGGCAAGCTTCGGGAGATGCTTCAGTGATTCATAGGGACAAAAAAACCCATTGGTTGGAGCTCCCCAAACTGGGGCTAGAATAAGCTTCTTGGGTGGTGACTGACCCATCCAACGCCTGCTAGTCCGTATTGGTTTTGGGAGGGAGGGTCCTCAAGGACCCTCCCTCAGCCTCCTGGGTTCCTCAGATGGTTTTTCTGTGGCCCCAGCCTTGTTCATAGCAATACACAGCAAAAACTGTTCTTTGCCCAGCCAGGAGTTCCACAGAGCCCTGAGAGGGGCTTCCCTCAGGGGGGCCTGTCTGAGCTGTGCTGCCCAAGGGCAGAGCCAGGAAGATCGTCACCCCACCCCCTTCCCTTAGATCGCAGCTGAGTGAGTGCTTCATAGCTGACCAGTCCACCCTGCCTCCTCTGGTCAGGCCCACCCCCACCTCACAGTATGACGGCATTCTCCTGCTGGTCTCTGTTCCTGAGAGGCAGCTGAGACAATCTGTCAAAGCAAAGTATGACAGGAACACCCCTACACCTCACAGCACCAGAGCTCTCTCTTCTCAGGGCCATGATCTGGGGCCACCACACCCCCCTGATGGCATACCCCTTCCTCACGCAGCACAGGAGACAGAGACACTTGTACATATGTGTTTACAGCTGGTCCTGTCTTGACCCCCATCTTGATGATGAGAAACTTGAAATGGGAGGGAGAAGGACTCGCTGGGGTCTCAAACCGCTTGTGGAAGGTTGGACAAGGTTATCCGTGTGGAAGAGGCGCTTCCTATGCACTTCCCTTTGTGCCTAGGAGCACTGTGGGGGTTGGGCATGCTGAAAAGCAAGAGATTCTGTCAAGGATGCCTTCCCACAGTGTCAACACCAGCCCCTGAGGAAGGGCATGGATCTCCTTCCTCTACCGCCTCTTCTGTCTGCTCCTCTGTCCCAGAGCTCCATTCTTCAAGTGGAGAAGAGCCACACACAGCTTCTCGGTCTTGCTGTCCTTTCTCCAGGGACCTTGAAGTGCTTGGTAGCCCTTGGCCACCGTGTCTCTCTGCGGCAGACTCTATCAGTGGACCCATCTGTTACAGTTCAGTTAAGGCCAAGGGGTCCTCACTTAGGACTATGTCCCCTGCACACCCCATGTTGGGGTGCATGGCTGTGACTTCTGGTGTTTCAAGATTGTGGCGAAGAGCAGGGCCATGGCTGCTGTGAAGCCCTTGTTACATTCTCCAGGTTTGAGCAGAGTCTGGGGTTACCTGAGCCTGCAGCAGGAGGGCCGTCAGCTGCGCCGCGTGATCAGGGGCTCAAAGGCCGAGCCTCAGAGCCTCACGCACTGCCACTGAGGCTGCAGGTCCGACGAGACACCCTGCCATGAAGCCTATCTGCCAGTTTCTGAGCAACAGTTTTCAGGTCAGGCCTGTGGCTCACTTCTCCAAGGGGTGGGGCTGTGGCTAGTCACAGCAGAATTTCAGAGCAGCAGAGGTAGCTGTGGCCTGGGAAGGTGAGGGGCAAGTGTTAATTGTCTGTTGGCATAGGGCCCTTTGGCCTCAGTGGGGCAGGAGCAATTCTGGAAGGTCAGCCTTTCCAAAGGCTGTGCTAACAGGCCTGCGTGGTCCACTCATGTCCGTTAGCCCTCGCTTTACAGTCCTCACAGACCAGCAATTCCTCTGGCTGGTGCCCTCCATGGGTTTTGGAGACTTGGTGAACAACGATAGACCTGATGGCCAGTCTAGGTGTCCTGTTATTGGATGGCCACTGCCACTGTGGAAGGAGCTGTCTTGGCTATAGAACCCCGCTCCAGGCCCAGCCAAACATGGCTTTCCTCTTTAGCTGCTGTCAGAAGCCAGCTCTGCTGGGCCGTTCCTTTTTTTTTCAAAAGTTATTCCCTTTCCTGGTTTCCCCTCTGAAAACCCCCTATCCCATTCCCCTCCCCTTTGCTCTCCAACCCACCCACTCCTGCTTCCCTGTCCTGGCATCGTTCCTTCTTATCTTTCAGGGGTATGAATGGACGCAGCAGGAGACTCAGACTCTGGGCCTGACCCTCTCTCCCATTTGTTAGACTGGCATCCAGGATCCCCCAGTGGCCACACAGAGAGCCCTGTGACCCATATAAGGCCCCTAGGGGGACAACTGTGTTATTCCCACCCCCCTCTCAGGCACTTATGCAAAAGGTAGCTGGGTGGCCTCCCGTGGTGTGGTGTGGGAGCCCTCTGGAGCTGGTTGTAAAGGGTCACAGCCACAGACTATCAATTTTCTCAGGGCTGAGGCAGCACACCTTGAGTGGACACCCCCCTCCCCATTACTGGGGAGGGATGGTCTGATGATTAACCCTGAGCTTTCCTGATAGGGCCCTGCTGGGCCTTGCTCCCTTGCAGAGTCAGGGGGATGGGTCTAATGAGTTTCCCCAGCAGCTCCCAGGGGTCAGGAGAAACGAATGGGCTTGTCACTTGCAGGCCACTAAGATGGCCCAGTCTCCTCAGCATCTTGACTCTTGCTCAGTAATTCTAGGCAGAGGCACATCTTTGAAGATCACCGGCCTGTCCCTGAGCCAGATTTGGATCTGTGCTTATTGGCAATGTTGGTGTGACAGAGTGACTTTAGGCTCCTGGGAGCTATATGTCCTTGTGATGAATAGGGAGTGTGCTCTGAGAGCCTGCTCTCCAGGCTGGAGTGTACCGCTATGTGGATTTCAAACGGGGAAACCGAGGGCAAGAGAGGGAGGTCGTACATCCATCGGTTCCTTTCCACAGTCCCTGTGGGACAGACTGCTTTCCCTCCTACTATTCACGACTGTGTACCAGCACTGTGTGCAGCACCCCTGGAGCCAGCCTGCCCAGCTCCTCATGGTGTAGGAGCTAAGGAATACCTGCTGGCAGCCTGATGCCTGAGAACCCATCAGCCGATTGGTCTCTGCCTCCAGCTCCAAGAGTGGAGGTGCAGGGATGTATCTCTTGGCCTGAGAGCAGCCTAGAGCTGGCATCTCCTTTGACACACTGCTCCATGTTGGGTGTATAGGGCTGAGTGCCCTTAGGTGAGGGGGTTCTGGTCAGGAGTCTCTGGGACAGCAGGAGTGAAGAATATGGTCCCCCTTTTTCCCTCTCTCCCTCCACCTCTCTCTCTCCCTCCACCTCTCTCCCTCCACAGCATCCCTTCCTCCCTCTACCTCTCTCCCTCCATCCCTTCCTCCTTCCCTCCATCCCTCCATTCCTCCCTACCCCCCATGTCCCTAGCCTCACCCTGCATACCTGTTGAACAGGGCCTGTGGGTGGAGGCAAACATCCTCGCAGGCAGCTCTCACGCACACGCCCGTGTTTGTGTGTGTTTCAGTGTATTTTTAAAAGCGACTTGCAGCTGTGTTTGAGTCAGTCCCATTCTCCCCTCGAGCTCTGCAGGCTGCACACTGGGGTGTTATTTTGGGCTTGGTATTATTGGGAATTATTATATTCCGTTAGGAAGGAGACAATGCGCCTAGGGGATCATCAGGCTGGGAAGCGGGGACTTGATGGGAGTTAGGAAGTGGAATCGGCGTGAATCCACCCATATCCCTCCTGGTCATCAGAACCGGGATTTTATGTCTGCATTCGGTCCCACCTCAGCCGCCTCTTGCGGGGTTTACTCTGGTTTGAGGCACCCCTCACTGCCACCAGATGACAGAGGAGCAGAGGGGGGAATTGCCAGACTTCCCTCTTCAGAAGAATCTGGAGGCTGGCCCCTTCTAAAGGATACTCCCAGCCACCCAGCAAGGCCTGAGCTACCTCATCCACTGCCAGGCTGCAAGCACACCACTCCTGGTGGCTATCTTCTGTGTGACCCCGGTAGGATCGAAGGACAGGCTTCTGCCTCAGGAGGAAACTCCGGACGGGGGCAGGGCACGAAAGCACTGCACTGTGGCTGGTATCTCCATACCATGTTCTCTGCCGTGGGTTCCTGCGTCTCCTCAAAAAACCTAAATTACCCCTGCAGTCAGCTGAGCCTTAAAAAGCTGCAGGCGTGACTCAGACGTCACTGCTGCCTCTGCCCCAGGAACACATGAGGTCACAGAGGTGGTTCCTCCTGGCAGCTCAAGCCAAACTGAGCTGTGGACCTTAGATGACACTTGACCCCCTCAGGTCAAAGGGCAAAATGGGCAAGGTGATGGAGCAGAGTGGATGCCTAGACACTATATATTTTTACCATGGCTAGTGACCTCAAACAAAACTCCATCTGGACCTCCATCTCTCCCTCTGAAAACAGAGAGCTAGGCTCTGAATGGGGCACAGGTCGGAGTCTTGGTGTAGGGCTAGCCCCCATGGTGAGTATAACAATCCTCCCGCCCTTCCCAGGGAAAGAAAAGAGGCTACTACGAGAGACCCTCCCTTGGAAGAGACCTCTGTGTCTTGACTCCAGAGCTACGAGGGTGGCTGAACCTCTCCCATAGTCCTCGGTCTGGCTTTTGGTGCAGCCGGAGTTCCAGACTTTTGCTTCCTTTCTTAGAGGACAGAGCTGTCCTTAAAGCCTGCCTGGTACATCCAAGCCTCA
The DNA here is from genome assembly GCF_900095145.1 of Mus pahari. Taxonomy (NCBI): domain Eukaryota; kingdom Metazoa; phylum Chordata; class Mammalia; order Rodentia; family Muridae; genus Mus; species Mus pahari. Next base: position 105,914,161 of record NC_034595.1, on the reverse strand, counting down.
GGCATTGAGCTGTGGCTGCAAGGCCTTAGGGGTCCTGCTAGGGTCTAGTGTCATCTGGGATCAGACGTTCCCAGGGCGACCAGGGAGCCAGGCTGGGCTGGTTGCTGCCTTCTGTCCCCCTCAGGGAAGCAGCAGGCATAGGAAGGGATCTGACTCTTGCGGGCCGTCTCCCCACCCCCGCGAAGTACACTCCTCGTGGACACCCCCATTGTGTGGCACCTCCTGCTCTTCTGCTTGAGGTGGGATCAGAGAGAATGGCCCAAAAGCTTCACAAGCCACAACAGGGGATGAGCCCCTCTGCCTCAGCCACCCAGCAATGCCTTCTCTCGGTGCCCTGTTGGATCAATTCAGGCTTTCCTGCCATCCCCCCAATACTCCGGGGGCCTGTGGCAGTCAGGCAAGTGTCCCCAAAGGTGGCAGCTTTCTTAGAATGTCTAGCCATGGGGGAATGACAAGTTTACCTTGAGTGGCTGCCACAGCCAGACATCTGCAGCCTCGGGTGGAGCTGGGGTGAGAATAGTTCTGCTTCTGCCCGCGGCTGCTGGGGCTGCTGGGGCTGCTGGCCTCAGCCTTCTACTTGAATGCTCTCAGTGACTCACAGGATTTCTTTTTTCTTTCTTTCTTTTTTCTTTTTTTGCACTAAAGGAAAAAAAATAAGCATTTGCCTCTGTTGCACTGGGTGGCTGCTGGGCCCACACTATCTGTAGGTGACACAGGGCTGGGGGTACAGGGGCAAGGAGAGGGGCTGGCACCCAGGGCATGCAGGTCAAGGTCAGAGTGCCCCAGTGGGGAGTCGTTATTGGCTGTGAGTGAGTGTCTGCGGGTGTGTGGTTGGTAACAGTCATGTCTCACCCAGACCCACCACCCACACAGCAAAGGGCAAAGGATGGTATGGTTGAGGGCTCAGATCAGGGCACCAGGCCTCCCAGGAGGATGGAGCACCCTGCTGCCACCTGCTAAATACTGACCCTGGTGAGACTGAGAACAGATGTGTTTGTGGAAAACAGCAGCTTTGCCCAGACCTGTGGCTTCTGGGGAATGAGGGAAGGATCAGGTCCTATTGGCTATGAATGGTGAACACCTCAGCAGTGGTTCACAGGCCTCAAGGAAGGTGCGGGAACGTGAGCACCACCTCCCTGAGCTGTGTTCACACTCTCCCTGAGATGTGTTCACACTTCCTTCCTCATCTGTGTTCACACTCCCTCCCTGAACTGTCTGTTCACACTCCCTCCCTGAGCTGTGTACTCACACCCCCTTCTTCATCTGTGTTCACACTCTCTCCCTGAGCTGTCTGTTCATACTCCCTCCCTGAGCTGTCTGTTCACACTCCCTCCCTGAGCTGTGTTCACACTCCCTCCCTAAGCTGTGTCCTCACACCCCCTTCCTCATCTGTGTTCACACTCTCTCCNCTCCCTCCCTGAACTGTCTGTTCACACTCCCTCCCTGAGCTGTGTTCACACTCCCTCCCTAAGCTGTGTCCTCACACCCCCTTCCTCATCTGAGTTCACACTCCCTTACTGAGCTGTGTGCTCATACTCCCTTCTTGATCTGTGTTCACACCCACTTCTTGATCTATGTTCACACTTCCTTCTGCATCTCTGTTCACACTCTCTCCCTGAGCTATGTGTTCATACTCTCTCCCTGAGCTGTGTGCTCATAATCCCTCCCTAAGCTGTATTCACACTCCCTTCCTCATTTGAGTATACTCCCTTCCCGAGCTGTGTTCACCCTCCCTTCTTGATCTGTATTTATACTCCCTCCCTGAGCTGTGTACTCACACCCCCTTCTTCATCTGTGCTCACACTCTCTCCCTGAGCTGTCTGTTCATACTCCCTCCCTGAGCTGTGTTCACACTCCCTCCTGAGCTATGTGCTCACACTCCCTTCTTTTTTTTTTTTTTTTAAAAAGATTTATTTATTTTATTTATATATATGAATCTGTACTGTACAGATGGTTGTGAGCCTTCATGTGGTTGTTGGGAATTGAATTTTAGGACCTCTGCTTGCTCCGGTCAACCCTGCTTGCTCCAGTCGGTCCCACTCACTCCAGTTGGCCTCGCTCACTCTGGTTAACCCCAATCACTCAGTCAGTCCCTGTTCACTCTGGCCCAATGATTTATTTATTATAAATAGGTATACTGGAGCTGTCTTCAGATACACCAGGAGAGGGCATCAGATCTCATTACAGGTGGTTGTAAGTCACCATGTGGTTGCTAGGATTTTAACTCAGGACCTTCAGAAGAGCAGTCAGTGCTCTTACCCATTGAACCATCTTGCCAGCCCTCATACTCCCTTCTTGATTTGTGTTCACACTCCCTTTCTTATCTGTGTTCACTCTCCCTCCCTGAGCTGTACATTTGCAGATCCTCCCTCAGCTATATGTTCACACCTTTCTCAGCTGTGTGCTCACACTCCATCCCTGATCTATGTGCTCACACTCTTCCTCAGCTATGTGTTTATACTCTGTACCTGAGATATGTTCACACTCCCTTCTTCATCTGAGTTCACACTCCTTCCCTGAGCTGTGCATTCACAGATCCTTCCTCAGCTCTGTGTTCACATTTCCCCAACCTGTTTGCTTAAACTCCTTCTGTGAACTGTGTGTTCACACTCCTACCCTCAGCTGTGTGTTCATACTCTTACCCTCAGCTATGTGTTCACACTCCTATCCTCAGCTGTGTGTTCACACTCCTACACCAGCTGTGTGTTCACACTCCTATCCTCAGCTGTGTGTTCACACTCCTATCCTCAGCTGTGTGTTCACACTCCTACACCAGCTGTGTGTTCACACTCCTATCCTCAGCTGTGTGTTCACACTTCTACCCTCAGCTGTGTGTGGTCACACTCCTATCCTCAGCTATGTGTTCACACTCCTATACTCAGCTATGTGTTTACACTCATACACCAGCTGTGTGGTCACACTTCTCCTCAGCTGTTTGTTCACACTCCTTCTCTGAGCTGTGTGTTCACACTCCTATCCTCAGCTTGTGTTCACACTCCTTCCCTGAACTGTGTGTTCATACCTCCCAAGGACATTCACACTGTGTTGGTGATGGCCACAGGTTTGTTGGCAAACTCTGCTCACCTAGTAAGACAGTTCCTCTGTAGCTCTTGAAAGATCTGTAGGTTTGTTTTCTGGCAATGTGGCAAAGATTTGCCATGTGGGTCTGGATTCGGAGAGGTCATTCCACAAATAATATGAAAGAGCTGGTTGCATGTCAGGTCACATGTAGTGTGGAAACTGGCTCTGACTTCCAGGGAAGATCCAAACAGACCCTCATACCACCACGTGGACATAGCCTCTTCAAAGACGTCTCTCCAGAAACAGGTCCATGGCTAAGTTTAATTCCCTTCTCGCACTCCCAGGGTCTTTAATCTCTGCTTTCACATCACAAAGCCACTGTATAAATAAATAAGGGTGTGGGGATGGCACCGTGTATGCCAGGATATGTTGCGGGTGTGGGGATGGCACAGTGTATGCCAGGATATGTTGCGGGTGTGGGGATGGCACAGTGTATGCCAGGATATG